>NW_026889751.1:19310000-19617500 GCF_033153115.1 Saccostrea echinata | reverse complement strand
TTAATATATCCATATTTAAAAGTATATATATAATTAAAATAAATATCTGCACTTACCACATTTCTTCCAAACACCTGAGTTATTTCCCCTGAATTCAGAATGTCTTTGAGGAGAGAGGGACAGTGCAGGGAACTTACATACTCAAAAACCTATAAAAATGAGCAAAAGAATTTACAAGTTTTAAATGAATAGGTAGATTTTTTATGGAAAGATGGTTTCTTCTAGAGGAACTGGAAGAAGTCTTTCATTATATAATATCGCCATCTCGGGAATGTGATAATACAATATTCTAAAGGGGGGGGGGGGGTTAGGGATTAAAAACATTAAGATTTTGTGCCTCCTGCCCCCTTATCCCCCTCTCATGTTCCTCTGAGCCATACAAAATACTTAATTTACGCTCAGACAGGATGATTTCCTCCAAACAGTAAAAAAAATTTGCTGTTCATCATCCAATCATTATGGTTCTGGATTCTAGCTGTATTGAAAATCAAACTTTATTCCATCAAATACTTTTTTTTGAGGAATCAAGAGCGATGATACTTTTAGAAATCCAATTTTGCCGATACACTTAACAATCATCAAATCATGAACCTTTAAGTTTATGAATGTATAAGAAGACATGGGCTAGGTATGAAAAACAAACTCACAAGGATGTGGGATTCTCAGAAATACTAATATTTTGATTAATGAATCATGCAGCAATACGTTAACAAGTTATATATTTGAAATAACTGTTGCAAACAAGTTTACCTCTGTGATGTTGGTAATGACCTTAGTCTGATAAATATTAACACAGGAAAATATCAAAATACAGAACAAAGCTTAACATTTTATACATCAAATAATAACCAAACTTCACACAGCAAGCAGTGTTGCTTGTCCAAAATGAGAGATATCATATACACAGGGAAATTATAAAGCCTTTGTTGAAATTCTGCAATTTTGAAAAATTGAGATCCTATGACAACTTGAGCTATACTTACATCACCTAGCGCTCTCTCCAGAACAGAGCAAACCAACTGTAAACCCAGGATGTGGTGTGATTCATTTGTAGATGTTAAATACTTAAGTGAATCTTCTACAGCCTGAAAAAATCATATATATACATTTGTCAAAATTTTTAAAAAAAAAATTAATTAATAAAAAAACAACAACTAGTACTTTCATTACATCTGTCCTGCACGCTAACTACCAAGGAAAATCAAAAATACTGTATGTGTACTTAAAAATGGGGGCTTTATATTTTAGCAGCTTTGGCACAGACAATGATGCGCTTATTCATGAATACCGCTAAGAAATCATTTATAATATGCACATATACTGTATGTGTACTTTAAAAAGCGGGCTTTATATTTTAGCGGCTTTGGCGCAGACAACAATGCACTAATTCATGAACATATATACCGCTAAGAAATCATTTATAAATACAATACACGGCACAGACATGTGTAGCACTAATTCGATCATGATTACACCAACAACTCCATACCCAGTGATTGCGCTAAATTTTGAATAAGTCAATTTCTGTACACGTATAGTATTGTTATCAGATGGCAGTTTGAATGTCATAATATTAAATCTCTCCAGAAATTGTAAATATGTAGCTAGCAGGTGATTTTCATTAATATTTCTATATACATGTACAGTGAAAATTGTCTATTCTGGATGTTGTATATTCTGAAATCTTGCCTAATACATGTGCAATGTAAACTTAAAGTCCCTTTCAGTAATTTCAATTGTTCAAAATGTTGTCTAATCAAGAAAGTTTTCTATGTTTGTCTAGTCCAGCCAATTTCTATAGAACCAGTGGTGGCTGGATTAGGCAAGTTTTACTGTAATTCTAAACAATATGTATTGACAAATAAACATAAGTTAGTGATTACAGAGCTCACCTCAACAAATGTTGTCTTTAAGTAAGGTAAAGTCCCACACTAAACTAAAAATCTGGTAGTGTGCATCCCTAGATGCAACATTTATGCAATTTTGGTCAGATAGCACTTACAGTTACTTGGGAATAGACTTATCTAAAAACTTTGAAGTAGTCACTCATCCTGAAAATGTAGGTCTAATTCAGCATCTGAAGCAAGTTTGAAAGTGTCCATCCCTTGATGCATCATCCATGGAAGTTTGGTTCAGATAGGCCTTACAGTTTCTTGCAATGGACCTGCTCCAAAACTTTTACCTGGTCACTCATCCAGAAAATGTAGATCAGATCCAGCACCTGAAGCAAGTCCAGTAGTGTGCATCCTTAGATGTATCATCCTTGCAAGTTTGGTCAACATAGGACTTATAGTTACTTGGAAATGAGATATGCTCCAAAAACTTTAACCTGGTCACTCATTTGGAAAATGTAGGTCAGATCCAGCATCCGAAGCAAGCCTGGTAGTGTGCATCCTTAGATGTATCATCCATTCAAGTTTGGTCAACATAGGACTTATAGTTACTTGGAAACAGGATCTGCTCCAAAAATTTTAACCTGCTCCACCAAAAATTTTAACCTGCCCCACCAAAAATTTTAACCTGCTCCAAAAACTCTAACCTGCTCCAAAAACGTTAAACTGGTCATTCTTTAGCTAAAATTGCAGCATCTGAAACCTTGACTGGTACAATGAAACACACTAGAGGCATTCTCCTTGCACCTCTGATTGATATAGGGCATAGAAGTACTTGAAAAGAAATGTGCTCCAAAAACTTTAACCTGGGATTCTGACACCGAAGCTGAGGGTATTACATAAGCTCCCCCAACTTCGTTGAGGTGAGCTAAAAATCAAAGTTCAGGAAAATCCATCATCTACATGATTAATAAAAAAAAATCAGCATTACCTTATGATTAGGGAGAAAGCATATTAAGTTTTTAGAACTTGTGTGCCCAATCCCTTTGTAATTAAAAGATTATGTTACAATATGTTCAAACCAGACCTGTTGATGATCCTCTGGTATCCAGCTGAGGTGTGGTTTATGTTTGATCCAGATCTCCTGCCAGTGATTAGAGAGCAGTATTTCTTCTGCTTCAAAGAACACAGGTGACAGAGACTGGACACAAGCCATGAAGTAATCATACTCATCTGAAGGTGATGTTTCTGTAATGAGTATAACTAAGATTTTAATTCAAAAAAGATTTTTCCATGTGAAATCCATGTGAATTTGCTTACAATTTTATACAGTGCTGTAATTAGAGTGAACAAGTATGTACAGCCAAGAATCCGGGGGGGGGGGGGGGGGGGGGGGGGGGGGGGGGAGAGAGAGAGAGAGAATGTGATGGACCAGACTAGGATTTGAACCTTGGCCCCTTCAGCTCAAGTCAAGTGTTCTACCAACTGAGCTAGTCACAGGCAATCAACCTGTTAAACCGCACACACCACCCCATTAAAATATGTTTGCTATAAAGACACACAACCTACATTCTTTTGCCTCTGGCAGGACTTTCACCCGCAAGTCTGTGGAAGGTCAATGACACCAAATGGAATAGGAAAGATTGATTGATTGATTGTATGTTGTTCAACGTCCCTCTCGAGAATTTTTCACTCATATGGAGATGCCACCACTGGCCGGTGGAGAGCTGCAAATTTTGTCATATACTTGGCACTTACGGCCATTGAGCAGTGAGGGGTCTTTTTCGTGCCAGCACCTACTGTGACACGGGGCCTCGGTTTATACGGTCTCAACTGAAGGACCGGTCTCCACATCCCACAGTGGGATTCAAGCCCTCAACGTAAGGATCAACTCCTTACTTTGCGACTCTAGAGCAGAAGCTCTAACCACTGTGCCACGCGGGCGACAAATAGAAAAGAAGAAAATACAATAGACCAGACCAAGATTTAAACCTGGGTCCCCTCTACTCCATACAGGTGCTCCATCAACTGAGCTATCTGGCCACAGGCAATTGGAATTGTATGATCACCACAATTTCATTTTATTTCAAAAGTTGTGTTTCTTGAGATCTCAACATTTCATTGACAATTCTTTTCCCAGATAATCTGATAAAAATGAGCAAAATATTTTTTTTTTGAGGAGATACACTTCCAAAAACTTTTTATGTTCTTTTTACCAGGAGTTATTTAGGTGTTAGGACATCCACACAATTAGTGGTAGGGGCTCCTTCTCCCATGTCTGAAATGTTTTGCCAACCCCGGAGCAGCTAGCTTATTGAGGGTAAGTCAATAGAATTATGTGCTCTTCTTGGCTTGATCAGAAGTTTTGATCTATAGTGCTTGAATAGAATTTATTGTTGAAGAGGAGGACCTGGATTCAAGTCCAATTTTGACTTCCATCTTACAATGTTTACATTATTTACAATAATATATATTATTCTTTCTATTATAATAGCATGCGCCTGACTGGTAATCCAGGTGTTCCAAGTTTGATTCCTGATTCAGACATAATTTTCTTCTTTCTGTTGTGTATAACTAACCTGGTAGACAAATGCAAGCTTCATCCCAAATGATGAAACCGTCTGGCGTTATGCTAGTTGCCCTCGCACCTTTCGCTTCATTTCTACTTCTGCCAACTTTTGTGATTAAAAAATGAACTTTTGGAGACAAACATGTTTTAAGCTGTAGGCTTTCCATACGTCGCTGAAATTATCCTTACAAAATATGAATGCCTGTTATTGGTTGCTTACATCATGAACCTATCAGTCTATAGCAGCTGTACAGTGAGCTTTACATTCTCCTGTTCTCTATACAGTGTGTTTAAATGCATGTATAATGATTGTATACTTGTGTTCTCGGTTTTAATCATTAATTTTTTCTGTTGACAGTCATCACAAAAAAATCTAAAAGCAATTCACATGAGGAATACAAATTCAATCACCGTTTGTTCGTTGCTTAGTCCATGAGTGAAAACTGAGATAACTCGAACGTGAATAGAAAATAGTCATTTCGTTCCATAACAAATTCGAAAGTTGCTATTTCACTATTTCATTTTGCGTTTTCATTTCATGAAAAAATCATTAAAAATTGACATAAGCATTATCATTAGTGAAAGAATAATGATTCGAGAAAGCAGTTTAAAATATGATATGAAGAAAAGCATTCCAAAATAAATCCGGAAATGCGAGTTTTGTTGGACTTGTATTTTAGAAAAATATTTACAAACAGAAAGAGAAAGTCTGAAAACCCACGCTGAAATTTTAAATTGACCAAATCTTCTAAAATGCTATTGTATTTTTATTAAATCAATAACTTAAATTTACGAGGCATGTCTACTAAACGCAAATTTAGCATTGAAGACATTGACGGGTCTGTCCAGGTAAGATTAATCCTATGTGAGAAGTCCCGTACATATTGTTAGGCCTATACATAAGCGCTAATAAGTGAAACAAAAAATATTAATAAAAATATTATTTTCAAAATTACCTAATCTGAGTTTAAGATCTTTTTATAAAAAAGATATAATATACACTCCAGGAAGAATTCCCTTGCGCAAGAACTTTTACAACTGGGATTTAATTTAAATTAGGTACGTGTTCGATCTTTACTTCAAAATTTAATAAGGCATGATAAGGAAGTAAATACAAAATAATAGTTGTATGTTCGTTCGCCCCTAAAATTTGTTCGCCCTTCGCCCTAATTCTCGTTCGCCCAGAGTCAGATCGCCCTAAAACTTGTTCGCACGGGTTTGTTCGTCTTATTTATATTGCAGAAAGTTGCATAATGAACCAAAGGATTTTTTAAATAAATTATATGTACATTTGTACATAAATTGCATACGGGAGACGACAGAAGTATGCATGTGGTCACACTACCTCTCCTATCAAAGACCCGAAAGACCAACAGAAATGAATGTCTCCGTCCTTTAATTGTTTTCAAAACATAACGCAGATTGTAAAAAAAAACATGGATGTGATCCCTTAAATTATAGTGACATTATTATTATAAGTATGATTAAACGAGTTACAGATGTAAGCATGTAAAAAGCATTAATATCAAATTTGAATTGTTTAATTAAGATTGCGGTAAATAAAAAAAAATATTGTAGCAACATTTGAAAAAAAACACCAAATCATAAAATATTGAATAAATTAATAATAAATGTTAATATTTACTATATATTGTATATATATTAGGGCGAACGAGATATATGGCGAATGAGATATATGGCGAACAAGAATAATGGTGAACGGACCCTGCGCGAACAGACTCATGCGAAAAGGTAGATGGGGCAAACGAACCTGATACCAACTGTACCCAAAATAATATTGAAAAAATGTGAAAGAACCAGTAAAATCTCAGTAAAGGAAGAAATTCAATGTACTAGAGCAGGATTCATACCTGGTTGAACTCTTGGACATGATCTAGCAGCAAAAGAGTCATCTGCTTGCTTTTCACATTATGAATATACAGTTGAATTTCAGTATCTCGAACACTTGTATCTCAAATACCATGGATATGTCAAAGTGATTTGAAAGTCCCAACTATACTTATTCTTTAAGTATTTTACCTTTGATATTTTGAATCCTCACATATCTCAAAGTTTTTTCTCTGTCCCATCGAGTTCAAGATAACGAGGTTTGACTGTATTATAAACATGTTTAAACATTTTTTACCGTTCTCTTTTTGTTTTACAGAAGAAGCCATGCATGTATATTCTAGATGAGCAGCAGATATTACATCTTTTAACACAAAAGGAACCTCAGATGATAGAGAGAATGGAAGTCATGGATGCAACCTACACACCTCAGGTAAAATCCTTTATCACTGTTTAGAATGGTAGTGGTTGATTGAAACAACTTCTCTAAAAATTGAAGGGGTTAAATAATGGAGACTATGCACCAGGGATAAAATTCTTTATCTCTGTATAGAACAGAGTTGGTGATGGAAATGATGAACCTTGAGTTATAAAGAAGTGCAATCTCTCTCTAAAAATGAATGAAAAGTAGGAGCTTTCCTCCCTTTCTGTGATATGTATCTGCATTGTGATAAGAATTTAAAGTACATTTATTTTTACTGTACTGGAATTAAAACATACAAGATTTTTATGGATTTGTTGAAAGATAGTGAAGAAATGTGAAATTTATGAAAGTCTGTTTTTTTTTATGTTAGGCCTATTTATGTTATCAAATTAGCCAAGTTGCCATTGGAATTACAAAGATATTATTATGCTTATATTGCAGGCAGAATCTCAGAAGCCACACACAGGGGGCAATAAACTCAACTTTCCCATCAACAGTTTCCCTCTACAGGGCCTCAACAACAACAACCACCAATCAGAGTGTATGAGATGCTTAGCAGGGGAACCGGTAAAGAAATTTTCTGAATCTATTAACATATCACAAGAAAAACATTTTTTACTCTTCTTTAGATTTGCTTTCAGGAATGGATGACATTTATTTTCTGTTTCTCATGTTCTAATTAAAGTCTTTTTTTACACAGGGACATTTCCGGCATGTGAAGACATACAGTTGACATATAAAAAGATCAAGTGTTAATTACAGAACAAATCACTTTGCTGTCATAAATGGATGGAAGAATGCTCACAGCTCGCAGTGATCAGCCACCTTGAACATTATGATAAGAGTACTGTCAAGTTGTTCATGTGATTTTCATTTCACAGTAACAGTTGTCCCCCTTTATGCAGCATCAACAGGCACACTTGTTTTCATGGTTGATTTTATGACATGTTTTATCATATTTTTTGTCTGTATGTGTGTGTACATTATTGAAGACAAAAATAATTGTTAACAAAATTATGTGAAATTTATTCTGATAATTGATTTAATTCAATTATGAAGATTTTATGAAAAAAAGTCACCTAATTCAGTAGTGTTTTTTTTAATGGTGCTTTTAATTAATATTTAGTTTTCAAATTATCCTTTTATATATTGACTGAATTAATTTGTACTTATTATAGTATGATCTCAAACTAAAAGTGACTTAAATGTCTCAGGTGTATTTTAATTCATTGAGGAATGTTAGCTTCTCTGATATCAGTATCTATAAAGACATCTCATGCTACATTATGTATCTTATATATATATTATTAATTTTGGAGTTGAAAAAAATAGTACATAGAAAGGGTGCAGAGATCATCATCCCATACATTATGTATAAAATAATAAATATAAAGTTCTTCTGTACATTTGTATATGCATGTTGCATTGAGATTTGATCATCTTAATATTTTGATCATATATTTTCCAATAAAAATTAAATACCATAAGATTTTTCTGTAATTAAAGTTTTCTGCTGTCCAAGATATCTTTAATTCTAAAATTAGGTAACAATAAGATATCTGTATATTTGGTTTATCAAAGGATAATGTTGTGTTCTACTACTTTGTATTGGTTGAATAAACCAGTACTGAAATGTAGTATAAAGTATTGATTAACAATTTTTGATTATGATGTTTTTTCTTTCATTTGTTGATGTGTCAGAATAAATTGACACCTAAAGTTCTATCAGGGATACAAATCCAGGTCTCTTATATTATATTTTTATCCTGAGCATCATAACATTTTCTTTGTGATTTTTTCCCCCTTTTATATGCATTTTTATTTTATCTCTCACTGTTATATTCTTTTTATGAAAACCTCTTTGCTTGTTTTTGTCAGAAGTCTACTTCATTGAAATTTACATGTATCCATTATATATATATATAGAGGATATTCAATGTTTTGTAGATGAATATGGAATTTATTTCACAAGTGGGACAGGATTTTTTGATATTTTCACGAGTGCGAAGCACGAGTGAAAATATCAAAAAATCCTGTCTCACGAGTGAAATAAATTCCATATTCATCTACAAAACATTGAATTTTCTGTTTATTACATTTTCTTTGATTTTCCCTTTGCCTCTGTCTTTTCTTAACACAGTGTCATAGGCTTGACGTCATAGTTGAGTGGTTGAGACGTCGATCGTAGCTTAGCAGTTGTGTGATTGAAAACATTACATATCATGGATTTTAGCAACATATTTGGGAAGAAATTTGCAGTTTTAGCTCTATCAAGATGCTTAGTTACTATCTCTATCTTATGACAGGCCAGAAATTATTTTTTACTTACTTTGATATCCTTTCACACTGTGAGAGAATATCATTTTGGTATACTTTCATACTGTGAGAGAATATCACTTTTATTCAATAAATAAATCACAGTATTTCACTGTTGAAAATGTAATAAAGAGTTTTATTCATATATCTTTTATTGAATTTTTAGGCATCACTAGCCTAAAATCAGAGTTATGGCCCTTAAGCTTCATATTTTTGAAATTTTGAATTTTGTTTGTTTGTTGTGTGTGGGTGGGGGTGGGGTGTTTTTGTTTTGGAAGATTATGTTTGACTTGGTTTATGAGAATTCTTGTTGATTAATTTTTCTCTTTGTATTAGGATTCTGTAATACATACTGCTATATTTCTTTCTTTTGTTGTTTTCTGCATGTTTTCACTGTGAGGATCAAGTCTTAATGTCTATTTACCATTTCATCCAGCAGATTATTTTGATACTAAACTGAAAATTAAAGACATTGAATTCATCGTTTACAAGATATCACTGTGTCATTCTTTCTTTGTGTTTTTACACTGTCAACTGCTTTTAAATAGACTTACATATACGTAAGCCATTGAATTCATTGTAACTATAAAACATAAAATGATAAGAAACTGCTAAAGATGGTCTTGTCAGATGACAAAGAATTCACAAATGTTTCATTTAATAATTTCAAGTTCATAGCAGGGTTGGAAATTCACTATATACAACTCGCAAAACGCGAGTTAGAATTCCCAAATTGCGAGTTAAAAATTAGGTAACTCGCAAAAACTTGCGAGTTGATTTTTTTTTTGCATTGAAACTGTAGCAAAATTATATAATATGACAGAACACAATGCTTTTGATTTAAATCAGTAATTTAAATAAGTCACACTGTAGTTGTATTTTGTGTATTGTACAGTAGTTACTTTTTCCTTAAGTTACATGTATTTAATTCATATAAATTTAACTTTATAAATATTGAAATTGCGAGTAGTCTTATAAAATTGCGAGTTCACTTTCTTGGTACTTGCAATTATTTGCGAGTTGTAATTTTAGGGAGTTTCTAACCCTACATAGGTCAAGGTCAACTCACATAGTACTATTTGAAAAGTGTCATTCAGATTAACATGTAAAATTTGAAAATGAGCCGCATTCATCATCCCAAAATAGAGATGGATGTTTCATTTACTAATGTCAATTAGGCCTAGATCAAGTCTACCCATGATACTTTTAAGCATTACAACCTGGCCCCAAGAGCATATTAAACTGAGAATGGATTTAAGTCACAATTTAAATTTTGAATATCCTGATTTTTAGTCAACAAATATTTTTCTAAAAATTTGTGTAATAATCAAATACAAACATATGATGAAAATTTTGTTTTATTTTTCAAAATTATTTCAAAGGCTGTAAGAAAAGTATTTTTCAAATTGATACAAATCTGAAATATTGACTGAAGTCAGTTTCTCAGGTTATAGTCAGGCCTGATTTATCTATGTATGAAGTATGAAGACCATAATACAGTCAAACCTCATTATCTTGAACTTGATGGGACCAAGAAAAAACTTCGAGATATCCGAGGGTTTCGAGATATCAAGGTTAAAATACTTAAAGAATTAGGGATTGGGATTTCTAAATCACTTTGACACATCCATGGTATTCAAGATATCTGTGTTTGAGATACTTAAGTTCAACTGTATATATGAACAATTAAATTACCCAGAACAGATAAACATGTAAGTTAATGAAACAGTTGACACATACTGAATAGGTGAACAGACAATCCATAGAATAATTACTGGTGCTGAACTTCTGTTGGCCTGATCATTCGTAACATTATGTATTCATTGGCAGGAATGGATAAACCACTAAAACATTGCTTTCTTTACGTCAATATAGAGAATAATATAGAATTTATATCTCGGAAATAAAAAGATTAAGAAGGTGATTATATCTATAATAAGTAACTTTATTTAATCTGTAATGATTAATGGTCACAGGCTAAAAAAAATCAATACATTTTACAAACAGGTGTCGCGCCATCAAGATTGCAATTCTTTCGTATTACGATCTCAAGGCCAAAGTCATTAATCCTACAGCTTGCCTTTAATATTTGAATCTATATTTGAATTTATGGTGCACTTTCATTTCATTAAAATTCTGCAAACTACATTTGAATCAAGCAAAATTCATAAGAGATCGAGTCATCAAAAGTTAATATTGCAATAGATTATGTGTAAGAAAAAAATTTGTGGGGGAGATTTGAAATGGAAAAGCTGTCTGTTGAATTTTCCTCTGCATAGCTGTTTGAGTATAACAACATGATTTTTTTTATACATATGTAGCTGCAACATTGTTCAATACAACTATAGCCTTAAATTTTACAGTGAAATAAGTCATCTTTATTCTGCCTAAAATTTGCTCAATACAATATACCTGTAAAGACAGAACATTTCTATAAACACAAAAGAAGTACATACATGTATTTTTGCATGCATGTGATTCCAATAAGATACATACCACAAACAAATTTTCTCATCTCCCACACAAAAGAGTTAAATTGTTATTTTTTCAATATTTCTTTCAATGGAAATCTAATCAGGACATTTGAATTGTGTAAAATGTAAAAATAGACTTGAAGATGTTCCCAACAACTTCATAGTAACAAAACTTATATATTTCTAAATCTTTCCAAAAATTATATTGAACTGTAAAGTTACATTTTCCCACTTTTCACCAAATTATGTGGCTTGGCCTAACATAAAGTTGTTTAAGTAAACAGAGATCACTTCTTTAGTTAGAAAGACACATATTTAGGCAAAGATATTTGAATTTTGGAAGAAAAAAAAATTGTTTGTGTTATATCCTTAAGATCTACAGTCAAGCTGAAGTCATTTTCAGTATTATTACAAAATTATCTACATTTTATGTATTTCAAAAAAAGTCATACCCTTGTTGATTAAAAACTATCTTCTCTAATTTCTTCAAGTATATATATGGACCCTATACATATGCAAACAATAGCTCACAATTATCTTGTGAATTACAAATGTGAGCATCTATTAAAACTAATGACACTCTCACACCTTATCAACAAGACATTCACTCTGTGTAACAGGATGAAAAATGTTTCCTTTTTAATGTTAAAAACATGATTTAAGCTTAAAACATGCTAGTAAATAAGACACAAACATACCAGTCATAATTATATACATGTAAGCACACAATGTATTCTAATACAACAAAACCATTGAGGTTGCTAGAATCAACTCTAAAAATAGTTTTTGTCTTTTGGTGAATTTCTTAATGGTTTTGTTTCGACAGATTGAATGCAAACAGAATATAATAGCTGTTAACATTTCAGAAAAACTCCTTACAAAAAGATGAAATTGCACTTCTATGAATTCAGACCCAAGACAGACTTCTAAGAATCGCTGCAGACATCCTGCAACATAAATGAAGCAATGGCCAAAAATACTTTTCTTAAGTTAATAATGAATATCCGATGAGATTCTTGGCCATCTCTGAATGTTGAAAACTAAAGACGTTTATATCAATAATTACAACTTGTCACCATGGTGACATAATCTGTCATCATGGCGATAAAATTATCACAGTGTTCTGTCTCCTAGCAACTGTTGTCTGGAAGACAAAATGGAGTAGATGATATCTAATGGCAGTTTCCTTTCCGCTCAGTTAATGACAGAGTCTAAATAAAGTTTACAAATAACTGCAAATGATGGTCTTTTTCTTGTTTGACAATCACCTCTATGACGAAGCCTCTATATCAGATGGCCATTTCTATCACAAAAAACCACTAAATGTGATCCCTTAAAAAATAACATGTGTTTAATATAGCATGCTGTCTTCCAAGTTGTTCATTGCCACAGTGGTTTGATTGAGGGGTGGGGATAGATGCTGGGAGGGTTCAATGGTCTCTCTGGTCCTCTAAATCCTCCCTGCTCCCCGCTTTTCCAATTTCCTGAACTATTTCTGCATGCTCGTCCAGCATCTGTTCAAATTGCTTTTTCCTCTTTTCAGCATTTTCCTACAAGCATATATTTGAAAATCATGTTAACTGCTTCTCTGTATTTTAAGAACAATATGAATATTGACATGTTTATTTATTAACCATGTATAATTTGAGGTACCCCATGCATCCATTGCAGGAAAGGGGTACTACCAGCTATGCAACTACACGCACATGTTCATTCAGTGACTGCCATATGCATTCTACAGCAAGTCATTAAAAATAGTAAAAAAATATGTACATATGAGATTTATCCTGGGTTTTACAAGTAATTATGTCAAAGCAGGTATTGTTTATCAATCTCATGTGCAATCTCATCAGTCATGCATAAAACAATTAATTTGACGAGATTATGTACAATGAAATAATGCAGAGGATTCTCATTAAACATTTGATTTTTACATCTGAAATTATTAATTATTAGGTTTGTTATGGACTGATTACAGAAATATGTCAGCTTCTTCAAGTCTGCAGAAGGTGAGGCAAACCCAACACATTTCTGTAGAAAATAAATGGAACAAGCTAAATGGGTGTTTTGTTTCGTTGAGGACCCAAACTTTTGGTATGTAAGTATATATAAGAAAAAGATAAATACAATTAAAAAGTTCTGGATATCTTAATGTTGCAGTTAAAATTTTGATTTTAATCATCTAATGAAATTCAGATGGCAAATGACATTTTATCCAATCTGACAGAGCTTAATTATTATAGTCCAAGGCAAAACAAAAATTCTTAACCTTATAATTCTGGTAATTTTCAAGGTCTTTGTCCTGTTTGGGCAGAAAATTTAAACCAAAGTTAAAAACTGTTAAAAGACATACACTCCTGGTATTTGGCTGAATAATTTGTATCAATGAAAATATCAAATAATGTAAAATATTGGAAAAATGCAATATTTGAACTCTCTCTTTTTTTGTGAATCTGTAGTTTACATGAATTTATTACACGTAAAATGTCAATAGGAAAAACTTCCCTGTAAAAAAAAAGTTTGTTTTTATTGAGGTTATTGTTAATTAATTAGTTTAAAACTTGATGTGGTTTTGGTTTAAAATGTCTTGAATGATGTACAACTATATAAATATTAAAAAAATGAGAGGCCCATGGACCAAAATATTCACAACAGTGGCCTTAATCCTATCTTTAAAAATGAATCTTACTAAAATTTTACATGTAATTCCAAAGATTAAATTTTGCCAATAGAAAGTTTTCCAATGAATTTCATTATTATGGTTACCAACAAACACACAGACAGTGACAAACTATTTTACTGAATGGTAAAATGAGAATAATCATATATCCCGACTGGGAGAACTTGGTCACTAGATTTATGAAGAAAGATGTGGTTAACCACCTCATTAACAACTAATAAAGCATTATCAAGTCATCATTACCCCCTCAGTGAGAGGTTTAAAACCATTTATCACCGACTTAAAACACACACCATCACTCATAATTCTCCCCACAAAAAGCAGCATGTCCTTTAGTTTCCATACTTTTATACCTTCTTCAAGAAAACCAATCATTCAAAGGTTCCTTACAGGCAAATATAAAATCATTTCATTCTCAATTCTTTATACACTTCTGTTGGAATCTGTTTTCATTCAAGAAGCTTGTATGCGGCTATTAAACTCCCTGACGTCAGATGTAACCTTGTCCTGTGCTTGTAGGAGATGGATTGTGTTATGAAAAGTGCTCCCACTGAGTATTACACAGTATTATCATAGAATCTGGTTGTAATTCCCAATTACAGATTAGATATTTTGAAAGAATTTCATAGAATTTTTTTTTCAGTAAACTTGTCATTATTTTGTTTTGGTATTATCTAGCTTGTGTTCTGAGTTTCAAAAATCTGTTATTCAGTTGCATTTTGAAAAATTCTTTTAAATTACTGACTTCATATATAAGATTAATATGTTCCACACCTGAGTATTAAAATATGTATTACTAAAAATACACAAATCAGATGCTCCTCTTTTAAACCAAAATTTCTCGAAAAACTCCTTTTCAGAACTTGTCAAACAATGCTTTCTAAAAATTTTAGAATGGTACCAAAAGACAAATGGTCATCTGGAAAGGCAAGCAAGTTCTTATCATCAAAGTTGAACAGGTGCTTGCAATTAAAAGTCACAAGTAAGGGTCTATAACCATCCCTCCTTAAATACAACATACCAAAAAATCAACAAGACTCCTGTGTTCATAAATCTGGTACAATCCGAAAGGCAACATGCTGAGTTTCATCTCAAAAAAACATAAGCTCCTGTTTCCTATGGAAATGCCTGAATCCAATGGGAGAAATAAGGAACTATTTAGCTTCAACCATGTTTTGACATGATGCATGTGACATCTCTACCAGGAGAGTTTAAAATAAGGCAAACAAGAGGCATTTGGGCCTTAAACAGGTCGGGTACACTACCTTTTATGAAAGGCACTTTTCAACACGTGACAATGTTTTCTTCAAACCCATTCTCCAATCAATTGAACGAGTCAAAAAGCATGACGGTCTACTACGTGTTTATGATTCAATAGTGACGTGGTTTTTTGTGGTTTACTGCATAATATTTAGTTGGTCACCGGAAAAACCGTACAGCTTCTTTTTAACTTTATAATGCTAAAATTGAAAGATTATATGCCAAAGACACTGTTCCATGCTCACATTTGATATCTGAATTGTTTTAGATGGTTAATAGTTGCTTCAAATACCGTACAAACGCGTTGACGTTTGCGTGTGCATAAAAACATTTTGATGATATTGAGGAGTTAAATAATAATTGCGCACCTTGTACTGCTGTCTAAAACTATGATCATGTGTATCACGTGAAAAAACACACTCAATGCTTTATCGACACAATAGCTCCCATGTCTCTTTGAACAATGGTTTACGCCGATGTATTACAAGTTGATATATATATATAGGCTTCACATTGCAAATTTTGTAAAAGTGAGCATAGAAATGGAAACTTATACATCATTTTCAATATTTCTTTCATGAATATCAAAAAAGAGTTGAAAATAAGTTTCCAAGGAACAATTCAAGTTGTTCTTCATTTTCAACACAACTGAGTTCGTATTGATACTTGTAGTAGCCCATAATGCACTGCGACTCATTCAACAATCAGTAAAGTAAACATATAGCTAATTTACATGCAAATTTATGCTGACGTCAGAAAATCTAGTGGTCTCGACCTGTTAAATGCCAGTCACTTCAGTAATACATGTACACTACGGTCAACGCGGATCCCGTATTTTCCCGCGCCCCCGCGATGGTGTTTTAATCCTTTCCGCGATACACCGTCGCGGTTTTATCATCGCGGTGATCGCGGGGACACGAGATTACCGTGACGGTGTGTTCTACCGTATTTTACTCAATGTGAAGTCGATAATCCTTAATGTCAAATATAGGATATTTAATTGTGAATATATAAGATCGTTTTTTTTTAAATTTGGCTCAAACATGTTAAAGTCATATATGGCGTATTTCTGATATCAGGCTTACTAAAATTAAAAAGATCTTTCTATTTGTTTTATTACCTTATATAAAGATAGGACTTTCCTGTAAATTACGCAATTTTATTTAAATCGATCGCGTTTCATAGATATTAGAAATTTAAAACAATCTCGAATTTTTATTTTTTAGCTCAGATACGCCATATGTAGCTTTAAAATTATCGAAATAATTTATAAAATCTTTTTTTTTTTTTTTTTAGTCTTAAGGGTGATATTTGAATGATACTTGGCATTTATTCTATTAAAATATTATCATTATTGTAGTTTCTAATAAGTAACCTGAATTATATTGAGGAGATCTATAAATCAACGTAATTTTTTTTATTGTAGTAAATATCGATCCGATTTATATTACGCCCTTTTTTCATCATAATAGTTTTTCATACAGTATTACTGCAGTTTTTTTTTTCGAATTAAAATTGCATTGTGTATATCACTGGAAAAAAAAATACAATGAAAACACAAAATATCACGCCAAAATACCTCTTCCAACATGTTCAAATATTATTTATTTACAATAATCCCGAATATTTGAATTAACGATATTGATCACCACCTAATTCGTTAGAATTATGGGCCTGAATGAAAAAAAAACCCAGCTCTGTTCATCATGTTCATATATTCTAAATGAAGTCGACATTAGTCATTTTTATAAAACTAAAAGAATTAAATGGTTGCGTTCTCAACTGATAATTAAGCAGAGAAGTCGATCATGAACTAAATAAGTTGAAACTGACCAAACACGTGTACATGTATTACACAATCACAGCGTGTGCAGTGGGGCGTACAGGTAGCAAATCCTATCGGTCGCCCACAATAAGACTATGGGTTCTCGGAAAATTCACGAGATGATCAAGCCCTTTTACGATAACCGTGTTTTCAAGCTGTAAAAACTGCATGACCATATTTCAGTAGCTGTTCTTGACACTTTGATCACCCATCATACATGTACTGTAGGTTATATCAACTGATGAAACGCAATCCTGAAATCACAAAAATATCGTTAAACTCTTATAAAGAATTTAAAAAAAATAATAACACTAAAAGTCTTCTTTTTTTATAGGTCGGCGATCTTCAAAAACTTGGGACTGTCAGAGTAATTATTGAAACCAAAGAGAAAGGTTTCACGAAACTGAAACTTTTAAATCATTTAAGGGAATGGATGTTAAATTACACACTTTAATTTTGGGTAGAGAAACATGAGAATTAGTTTGCAGTGTGTGTGGGAGGAGGGGGGGGGGGGTAAGAATAAAAATCTAAAATAAACGGCGAGGCACATTTCAGGAAACTTGTCTGTATGTATATGTTTACACTATACTGTATATATTTATTTAATCAACACACTTCATAAATGCCCAAAATGTACATAGCATATCTTAAGAAAATAATCAGTAAATATGAACAGTCTGATTAAAACCAGCCCCCCCCCCCCCTTCTCCTATCGTTGTCGATATGTGAATATGAGATACTTATTAAATCTATTTTTCTATATCATATTAATGCACAACACTTGCTGTTTGTTCAAACTTTCAAATTCTGGAGGATTTCTGAATGAAATTTCATTTTTCTAATAGTTGCTGAGAATTTAATGTTGTATTGAATGAATGGAAAATTCTGTATAAAATAATTTGCTACTTATAGAATGGACAAATTATTTTATAGTTTGCGATGTATTTCAAGTTTTACGAAGCAGACTCCTATTCAATATGAATGCAAAATTTTGCATGTCCAGGTATACAATACAGGTAAATCACATCTAATCTATTGTTGTGCAGAGGTATGTGTATATGTATTACATAACACTTCCTGTCTGTGTCAGTGCCAAGGTTTTGACTGTGCGTACTACAAACTCGAATCTAGCCCGGGGGCACATAGAACCTTCTGTTCCAATTGTATTTTATCAGTGTAAATTAAATTCCAAAATCGAATGTTGCATATTTGCACATGCTGTAACATCCTCTGAGCAATTAATAAAGTTTTTGCCTGTAATTGAATGTAAATAATTTAAAAAACAAACAAAACAAAACAAAAAAAAAAAAAAACCCGTAAATTCAAGGAGGGGTATCACATGCATGAAGATAAGGTGTGATGCCCAGAGCATGGGAAGGCAGTCACTAGGGTAACCGTCACTAGAAAACAATCAACGAATGAAAACTTAAACTAACTTTGAATCAGTTTTTGATTTTTTGAATTATCAGTTGATTATGGACCGAAAATTCATTAAATTTTCAGATCAAAATACCCGGTAGGGTGAAGCTTGCTATTTACGAATAAACATGTATCTAAAGTAAATTAAAGTTTGAATGATAATATTTATAGACAGGATATATATTTTTTAAATGATATTTTACACCCGAATCAGTTTGTTTGTAATATACCTGTATAAATACCGTACAAAGCGCACTAGATTAGAAGTCATGAAAAAGTCTAGTATACATGTTGTACGTACTTTCTCAAGTTTAAAATTTTCAAGGAAACTTGAATTACGAATAAGGAATACAGAAAAAATATCCATTCCTTTGAAGATTTTATTCTGAGCGCCTTTTTTTAATATTGCTACTATTTTACTTATTTAAAATGGTTAAATGAAGGAAAAGTTGTTTTCAATTGACAATTAAATCATTGAGTTATCGGATGATCAATAACTGTGATCTACAAAATTAATGCATATGTATAATTACGGATAAGTTAAGAACAATAAATGAACACACAATATATACACGTATATATACATTGTATATTTAGTTGTCTCCATATCATACATTCTTCCTTTCCTTTTCTTTCTTTTTTTATTTTTGAAAGAGGCGTTAAATAAAAAGATAAATTAATCAAATATAAAAAGGAGACCTAAATAACTGCTAAGACTGGTTTTATCCTTTTAATTTTTTTTTTTCTTCTCTGAACTGTTTTTTTTTTTTTTCTCGTCGGGGGAGGTAACTCGCGTTTATGAAGAGAATAATTTTTTCACCTGAGACGGATAACGCAACCGCGATGGTGTGGATTAGTTGAGGACCCGTACCGCGAGAACACGCGGTTTTACCTGAGTTACCTGTGTTAAACCGCGATCAATTTCACACCGCGAGGACTCGCGGTAAATACGGAAACCGCGTTGACTGTAGTGTATATGCAGCATCAATTTTAAGAAATACTGACTCACAGATAAGTGACTGCTTTGATAAATTGTAGTTTATGGTATCAAACTCATGGCCTAATGTGATCATATTCATGCTTTTCTACAATTAAAGAGACCTTGAGTAAGAAGAATTGCACAACGTGGCAATGGACACCGAAATCTGTTTTGGAAACATTTCACAATTGTCGCAGACAAAAAACCTCATACTTTCATATCTGATGACCTTGACTTCATTTAAATGACAGTCAGGGTCTCAGCATAGAAAATATTTTTCTTTTATTTCTATCTTTTTCAGGATATCATCAATGAGATTTGATTAAAATCTGTGAACAATGTTAGTGACCTTAACAGTCTTATATACAGAAGGTGGGGGAATAGTGATAGTTTTTCAAAATTTCTGGAAACAATGAAAATTGGTTTTTGTATTTTCACAAGCCCTAACCTTGACACCAATCTTTTACCCAGGGGAAATGAATTAACTTTGGTCAAAGGTATATGGAATCTAAATTTTATTTCCAAAACATACCAGTATTTCTAATTTGATAGACAAAAAAAAAAGGCATGGACATCCATTCCTTTCATATTTGTAAAAATTTTATTTGACCAGTTCAATTGCCCTTTTTAGAGTGAGGATTTCACAAAGCTGATTTGTGGATTAATAGTCCACCCATACTCAATATTAAACCATGTTCAAGGCTGTTGTTATAAATTTGTTTACTAACAAACGGAGGGTAGAATGCCATTTCACCAAAGATTAAAATTAATGCTTAATAGTAAATTTAGAAATGCTTGTAATAATGTCTAAACTATATACAACATTCAGTTGTTAAGTAGACAAGTTTGTCCACAGAAGGAATTTTTGGCAGATTTTAAGTATGTAACAGGGCTTTTCCTCCAATCAGTACAATTTATTAAAGGTACACAATTGTAAATCCAGGCAAATCCATCCATTGAAACCTAAGTGTGTTTATTTCTAAGGAGACAATTATGTAACATGACGTCTGTCTACTGTAGCCATTCGATATGTTTTGCCTGTACAAACTATTTCTTATTATTGAGTTGATGATCCGTTTACCTATAAGGCAATAATGTTAGCCATGACGTAAATGGAAAAAAAAAGGAGATAAAAGTAGAAGAAGTGAAGCATTGACTTCTAATAAAGGGAAGCAGATACAAAAAAAAAAACATTAACATGCAAGATACTGAACTATGAGTCCTCGTGGTAGCTAAAATAAAAATTACAGTATCTACATGCAGAAAACAAAAGCAATCATGCTGGACTTGCAAAAAAAAAAAAAAAAAAAAAAAATCAATTCTATAAAGTTTTTAACCAAATGTTTATCATAACATGCTTTCCATTTAGGGTAACATAATTTTACTATACAAAACATGCTACTGCTTTGCTGAGAGCTTACTGGTTAGTAAAAGGGGAGACAATTAGAGGCTACAAAAGTAAGGGGAGAGAACTGTTGATTACCTTGATGGTTTCTATGTAGGCTTGAGACATTCTCGTCCTTTCCACTTTCTCACTTATTGAAGTCTTACGGACATTGCCTTTAATGGGCGTGGCTAAAAGAGAGGAGAGATTGGGATATATAGAATCAAATTTCACCAGACTTCTATCCCTACATGACCTTCAAGCCCAGACAATTAACTTCAGTACCAAGGTACCAAGAACCTTTTGTAAGGGAATTACAGACTACATAGAGAGATACTGCCATATGAATCAATGAAAGACAATTTTCTGCAATTACCAATACCTATATGTATACTAGGTACCAATATACCTAGAGCACCTGCTACAAACACACTAAAAATTTTCTCCAGCAATATCTTTTCAGCAAAATGTGCAGTATGCATTTTTTATTTTTACATTGAAAGCAGTTGTAATTCCTCATTTCCTTGTTGCATAGACATTTTCTGGAAATAGCAGCAGATATCATTACTGCCTGTTTCCACGACTTCTGTCTACTTAAGTTCTTGAAGACTAATTTCCTCTGCTGCTGTTTTTCCGCCCTTGACGGCCTAACCCATTGATCAGGAAAATGTATTAATTGTCTTCTGTTTCAATCTTGCAAAAAATGGTACATTTACTGAGGTATCATGTTGTGTAACAAAATGTAGAACATTTATAAAAAAAAAAAAAAAAAAAAAAAAAAAAGTTGATATCTTTGATGCAGAATTATTTTAAGTTAATCCTAACCTCTATCTGTTTGATGTGTAATTATTATTTGTTTAACTTTATCCCGACTTACTAAGCTCGTAATAAAGCCACACCCTTTATATACCAATTTGATTTTTCCAATTAAAATTATTACCAATTATTTGTTTGCACCTTAGATTTGCAGCCAGGTACAGGCATATTCTCTTGCAAACTCTGAAATAAGTACAAGTACCTATAGTTTTGATTTTAATATTTTTTTTTCTGATTGAAGAAAGAAATCCAATCCATGAAAATACGATTATGGTAGCTATAGCCTTTTAAAGATTCATATCACTCTTACAAATGAAATAAAAATTTGTTGTTCGCAGTAAAGGTGAATGCCTTACCTACATTTTTATCAGGAAATATACACAAGATAATTCACCCTATCTTCTAAACTGAGATGGCCTGTCAAAAATGTTTAATTTGTCAGTTTGAGTCGAAATAAAACAATAACGGAGCAATGATCTTGAACAGAACACATTAACACTGACTTCTGCCTGAAAGAAGATCAAGGGGATAGTGGTACAAGGACAATTATATTACGTACAAGATCTTATTTTTCACTTTATCCCTATCTCTCAGAAATTCTCTGAAGTCAGAGGAGTGCAGCACTGATTGACATCCAAACAACAGTGCATAAAAACTTCTTTTGAAACATTCTGTACCATGAAACCGTTTCATGGGTGATAAATTTTTACGACTACATTGGGTTAATTTTAGCTTCTTCTATCCATTAAAACTGACAGTCCATCATATAAATTTTAAAAAACATGAAACATTAGAAAATCCTAAAAGAAAATAATAAATGAAATTCCTTTGTTTGCTTTCTTTTTAGTACGAACCTCAAATTAGATCATTCGTCTTTATTAAGTGATCCCTAATGATTTTTAAAAAAAGCTGAAAATTAAGTACCAAATTCTTATCCTACTCTGTTTTTGTACCCTTTTGATCCTACAAGTATGCAGATGATTGTATGCCTAATTAAAACATTTATATGATATCAAAAACACAATACAATTCACATGTAGTTGGTTATAATAAGTTAAAAATTAAATTTTTTAAAAAACATTAAAACACAAAAATATAACAGCAAGCCTGATTAATATGCTAGTAGAAGCCTGAGTCGTGGAGGACCTGTTATGAGGATATATACGTACGTTCTTGAAGTTCCTCCTCGGGAGAATCAATCTCCACCTGCCCTGCTTTGCCGTGCTCGTCAGCAACCTCGATCTCAAAGTTGTCCTTCTTCTCTTTGGCCGACGTCTTATCCATGGTGTCCATCATTTTGCTGGGTGGGTTCGTTTGGTCTGGGGGGTTTCCAGATTCCTGACCTGTGCTTAGTTTCATTGAGATCTGTACTTGTTTTCCTCCTTCTAAAAAAAAATACATAAAATTCAAAATGTGTGTAATCAGATTTGGTCAAAGCAATTTTATCACCTCATAAAGTCCCTTAGATTTGAATCTCTCATAAAATTTAGTTCTATACATCAGACAAGCCACCAATGTTCTTAAAATCTGCATAAATTTTCTTTTCTCTTTTACGCTATCTGTTGAACCAAACCATTCCAAAACTTTACATTCCTGATAAATCAAGTATATGAGCAGAAACTTTACCTAGTCCACATGCACAAGCATATAATCCAAAACAGGAAATTCTAAACGATAACATTTTTAGAGATACATTTACAGTAAAACTTGTCTAATCAGGATGTTGTGTATTCCGAAATCTTGACTACAACAATGTTAATTTTAGTCCTCTTCATTAAGTTTTATTAGTTTAACTGTCTCGAAATTTCAGAATCTTTGGAACCAGTGGTATTCAGATTAGACAAGTCTTACTGTATATCAGAAAACTTATAGAAAACCTATTACAGTTTAGATTTCATTTAAGGAGCTTTCATTTTCATTAAAAAAATCCAGGGCTGTTCTTTCACAGGTTTTGAAATACTCCTGCATTCAAATTCAGCATTTACCGATATCTTGCTAAAGCTGAGAAAATATGCAGCTCACTTTCCACTTTTATAGCTCTTTGTCAACATTTTTTACAAAAACACAGACATTGAAAATGATTTGTTATCATGGTCATAACTATGTTAACCTGAAAAAAAAAAGACATAGTGACACAGACTATAAATCATATTCCAAACTTATCAGCGTAAAGTGTTCAGGGGTAAGCTATATGAGTTCTCAGCAAGGATTCGAATTCAGTAGCAAATTGCTGCATTTCTCTCTCCATTTCTTACACCGAGTGTCAATTACAACTCTACTGCTGTCAATTAGCGACTGACTAATCAGTGTAAAATAATAATGGCTGAAATATGTTCGGAAGGGTTTTGCCTATAATTGTCAGACAATGAATTATAAGCAAAACCTAAATCATACAACTCAGTCTCTCTTTCTCTTTTTCAGATAATAAATGAAAAATAGGTACAGCTGTTCTTAAAGTTTTAAATAGATTAGTTCAGTTAATTGAGATATGACTATATTTAGGTTTTACATTTAGCTAGAAGGCCAACATGTCTCGACAAGCAATTTTACTAGTGCATAAAGTAGTACATGTACTTTAGAAAATCAATCAAAAAACACATTTGTAATTATACAAATCAATTACATTGTAATTACATGAATTGAAATCAATATTAATTTTCTCTCCTACGTTCACAGACAATCAAAGAGAAACTAGAACTGTCCTAATGGAGTAATCCCCCTATATATACTGCAAAGCCTTGTGGCCTCAACCTTCTTGAAAAGGAATTTGTTGATGGTTCTATTACCCCTCATCTCTGGTCATGAAGATCCAATATGTATAATAGTGTAATACCCCCTATTTTTATATTGCAAGTATAAAAGTATATAAGCTTCCATAATCCAAGCATTAAAAAAGTCATAGCCCAAGCAAGATTTCAAATTCTGAGCCATTTGACCTTGACCTTATCCAAATGGCCTTGGCATACTTAAAATCATAAAAGAGCTCCTGGTTATGGGCAAGCTGTGTGTTTCTTCTACATCTTAGAATTTAATATTCCAAAGATCCTTTGTCTTGTTCTTGATGGTAAATGACTGGTTTAGCTAGGTCAATACACATATTTCTGGTTACAAGCAACTTTTGAACAAAGTATGAGCTTCAAATTTCTAAAGTGGTGTCCTAGACAAAAATGTTGTCAATGAAGTAATGTAAATGAAACCTAAAAACCTAAAACTCTTTTTGACAAATCAATCTGCAAATACAAGGTGCTGCATGTATTTAAAGAAAAGATAACATTTCTACAAAGTTTGAGGAAAATACATTGAATACTTTCAGAGATAATTGTCAAACAAAAAATGTCTTAATTAAGGGACAGACAAAAACTAGACTGACAGATGGACCAGTACCCCTCTTAATGCCATACTTCATCTGTTTGAGGAGGGGAAGATGTTAGCTAGCAAAAAATATGATGTACACATTTTAGGCACTTTTAATCAATACAGTAAAACAAGACAATTTTGACTCATTTTAAATGTAATTCATTATATCCAATAAGTTCACAATAAATTTTAAAATCACGGGGAATGAAAATCACTTCGCTGTAAGCATCAATTCATTATAAGGGTGTTTGCTATAAGCATGTTTTACTGTAGTTGGCTGTAGATTGATTCTGTACTAAGAGACAGTGAAGACAAAGACAAGAAATTAAAAACCCCATGTTCTTCAGGTCTTCTGCAAACATCAAAGACCAGCATTCTGATTCTGAAGGTTTCACATTCACTTTTTTATTAATTAATTTCTGATCTGAGTTTCCTCAGCAGGTAACTGATAGGTCTGCACCAGAGTAAAGACCTTTTCCTAGGGCCTCAGGAAATTAAAGTTTCCTAGTCGATCTAGAAAGTCATTACACAGAGCAAATACACTTTCCGCAAGCTTATTTTATTTTTGCTTAATTAAATCTGGTAATAGGAATAAAATGTAAACATAGTAAATCTTTATATAGCCAACAAATTTCTGACCACATTTAATAAACTGCAATTAAACGGCACAACTATACATATAAACATACACATATACCCAAAAAGGTCTGCATATACACTACAAAAGACACGCTCATGAAAAATCCATATGAAGTCATTAAGAAAATAGCCCATAGCAGTTTTCTCCTTTCAAGCTAAGATGAGTATCCCATTATTAAGAGAAAAAATGAAAAATCTTTACCAGAATCCTTCAGAAGGAAAAAAAAATCAATTAATGCTGGATCCTTCAAGATGCATGGAATTTAATCTCTTGTCCACATATATACTATTAATGAAGGCTATTCTTAGTGAGTCATGAAAGTAAATCTGCTTCTTCAAACTTAAATATTGACAAAGAAAGAGACTACATGATTAGCCATGTTTCCATTAGCCAAGAATATTTACCAAATTAACTCTACAAAATGAAGAAAATTGTCACTTACATGAAAGCGATGAAGCAAAAAATGACCCTACATTAAATTATAAATCTGAACTGCTCTGACGCAAATGCAACCAGGGTAATCCAAAGCTGGAGATTTAAACATGCTTGTAAACGAAATGAAAAAAAATCACTCGTAAATGCATATTTATAGGGCCCTGTTTAACCTAGACACACACTTAAAAAAAATCTAAGACTTTTATTGCCTATAAAATGAATTATTAATTTTATTAAATGTAAAGGAAGCTATTGAATAGTTAATTGAATGATCGGCAATATCAACTCTTTAGACCACCATACTTTAATCAAGTCTCCGTAATTTTTAACTATACTAGTCCAAAGAACATAATCTGTGTGGAATAGAAATGGTACTTTGTATGGACCTGAGAAATCACGGGTTTTCCCGACAGCAACATCAGTGTATTGGGAACTGATACTGTTAATTCGGACAGACGGGTTTCGGCTCATTCATCATTACTAGACATGTAATATTATTTCGTCAGGAAATTTTTCAATTAATTCTGCTAATCGATGACGGGGCTTGCTAAAAATGAACCAAAATCCATTATGAATATATTTGATAAGACAGCACAAAATTTTGCTGTATCAACTCAAATATTGACCCATAGATAGAGATCAACCTCTAAATTCTGTTTGAGTATTTTAAAATGATAAGTACATGTAATTTCATACTATCCTATTGAATCCTACTTCATAGAAGTACAATAATATGCTAACATAAGAATAAAAATATTACCAAAATGTAACTGATCAACTAAAATTGTCACTTGATATAATTTTCTTATTACCATTGTGACTGAGAAAAAAAAACTAATTAAGGGAAAAAATTGGTAGATCTGAGATCCCTTAGAAAAAGGATTACACGGACCTTTTCATATCCTCTAGCAAAACAACCAAAATCAATGTCTTAGACCTTATAGCTTGTTGCGCCTCATCATGACCCATGAGAAAACATCAGAGTGAAGGAGCATCTTTATCATCTATTGGATTCTTGGAGGTTATTTTCTTTATCAGTTACAAAAACCTGACAAAACTTCTCCTATTTTAGGCTTCCCAGTCTTTGATTGCATGCTCTACGTTTGGAAATAAAGTGACTGGTTCATTTAAAGTAGCAGAAATAATCCATTCATGGCATCATTATTGATTTTGTTGCATCTAAATTTGGTAATGATGATAGTTAGAGTTGTTCTTTTTAGAAAATAAAATAAGGAAATAAATAAAAACATGTCAGGTCAGCTAGAGTCTGAGAAAATATATGCATGCATGAAAATAGTTTGATAATTGATACAAGAAATTCTATTAATAACTCTTATTTACTGTTGAAGATATCTCTCTCTGTCTCCCTCTCTCTCTCTCTCCCTTTAAAATTTCCTCCTTCAAAAATTATTTCTCAAAAATCCTTCAATTTTTGTTACATTGTTTTTTTTTGGTTTCTTTCATCTCTCTTTCTTTCTCTCTCTCCAAATTACCATTTTCTTTTTTCCCTATTAATATTCTCAATTTCAACTCTCTTTCTCTGTTTCCAACAAAAATAAAATTCTGCTAAATGTTATTAAAATACTGGAAGATGTTTTTTAATCTCTCTATTAAAATACAAAATGATAAAGACAAAATCTCTTTTATGCTACACACATTAGACTTTACTCCTGCTACACCAAATTAACAGAATTATTTAATCAAAATCACCCCTTTGTTATTATTTCGGCATACCTGATTTTAATCCAGTACTGCTTTGACTTCTGACATAAACAATTGGGCCGTCAAATCTTAATAATTTAATCCCACCAAAGGATGTGAATATATATGTAACAAACCACAGAACATGTTTATAAGAAGCTGCAACATACAGAAACACTTCCTACACAATCAGTTCAGGAAACACCGCAGTACTGCAGGCCTTGACTTGTTTTATATGTACACTAACATCAACCCGTATTATAAAACTACAGAATAGTAAAGGTGTGTGTAATACAGAATGATGTAATCATGTATGATATATGATGTAATCACTTCAAAAGACAGTACTAAAACTTCAATGAAAGAACTGTATGGATTTTTAAATGTTAAAGTCAGAAATGTATATAAAACTCAGCTTAGATAATATATCTTAAAGAACATTGAATGAGTATAATTAATAAATGAAGACTTGTAACTCACTGTTAAAGTTTTCCAATCCCAGCTAGTAAACATCATGTTCTATAATGGATCAATCAAGTTTTCCGATAACAAAGGATATTACCTAGGTTATCCAATACACTTATAGATTACAGCTAGATTATCAACTTATACATGTATAATACATGACATGAACCTGACCACATTAAGACCTCTATAACTAAATTTATAGAATCTGCATAAAACCAGACAAATACACGTAACTGTTACAGTTAAATCCGCATAACTCAAGACAAAGTTCACTTGCACTCTTAACTTAAACAAATAAGTCAATTGTAACCTGTATATACCTGTGTGTTTGGTTTCATTGACACTTACTCAATAAATTTGGAACCTTTTATCCACTTGTTGAATGTCCAGTAAGCAAACAAAAAATTTCACTGAACAACAAAGTCTTGAAAATCCTCAGTAGTAACTTAATTGTCTCCCATATCACTCAAATTAGCCACAATAATTTTTACATTCACATTATTTGGGGGCTATAATCTTAAGCTGGTATTTATTGATCCTGGGTATGTATTTGAAACACTATACAGTTTACTCACAGTGTCTACTAAATATATATAAATAAATGCCACGGATCATAAATAGCCAGCACCTGTGCCCTTTGATGTAAAACATACCGCAATTGTTCTTCACTTCCTGGCAAAATTATCAAATCGTTATCTTCTCTGATATACTACATGAGCTTGTGACGTCGTCTTTCCAGGTTTATCACGCTATCAGTTCCGAATATTTTTTCATTCCCCTACCTAGATATTTTCAATAAATGTCTACCACTGTTTTACTATCTGAATGTCAGCACAATATGAAATCTCTGGTAGTGCTTTAGCATTCAGGGCCGGAGTTATATTGCCTAGGATTACAGTAAATTGGCTCACAGAGAAAAAAAAGCCAGGATTTGCTTATCTAGTGGTAAAATCATATCTATAGGCTAGAAAAGACGTAGCTTCAAACTGACCCATGCTGAGCATTATCAATGCAGGACAGTTTTTCAAATCATGATCTCAAAATAGTGTTGTACAAAAACATAAAGAAGATAAGGAAATGATGCAATATGTTTCTGGAACCAAAGAAAACAATGAAAGCTGTACTGAAATGTCATACTACCAGCACTTTTGGATGGAAACCATTTATTATGCATAGACTGTCTTACTTTTTTTTTGGAAGGTTTTTATTCATTTCTTTTTTATTCTAGCTAGCTTCAAATCTGCATAATAACAGAATTAAAATCAAGTATTTATATACACTAATTTTTTAAAGGATTTTAATCAATTTCATTTTGATTTATACTTATTGCAAATCCTGAAATAACAGAAAAGATAAAGTGCAGTCAAACCACATTATTTCAAACTTGATGGGACCAAAAAACCTTGGAGATATCCAAGAATTTGAGATATTGAGGGTATCCATTAAAACCCTTTAAGAATATGTGGATGGGACTTCAAACTCTCTTTGACATATCCTTTGCATTCGATATACTGGTGTTAGTTCAAATGTATATACACTTATCATTTTGCTTTAAACTAATTATACATAATCCCTGTAGAGTTTTGGCCAAAGTAACTTTTTTGATTTTTCTCCCCCCATTCACCCACATGCGCTTGGCAGGGCAGCTTATTAGAACCCCAATTTTGAAAATCAAAATACTGGTCTATCAAGGCAATTCTTATTTTATTCACACATTTATACAAGCTACTAGAATTGTCTACAGGGTATTAATTGTACTACAGGGTAATAATTGTACCAATGTTGAAATTAATTTTCTGGGTTCTGACTTGATAGTGATATGATAATCTACCAACAAATGCTCTTCAATTTTACACATAATTAGCCAACAAAGCAATTAAGTTGAATTTGAAATTTTTGGGGAGCAGAATTAACGTTAATATCTACGAATTTTAAAAGGTCTGCCTTTGTATTCCAGATGCTCCTTTAATCCAGATGATTTGCTTGGGAACAAAAGCATCCAGATTAAAGAAGCTCAACTTTAATTTGTCAACAGGGGATGCTCACTCCTCCATGGCACTTGATCCCACCTCTGATGTTTCAGAGGTCCGTGTTTGCTCTGCTCCAAAATTTGTATTGTTTAATGGACTTTTGAGCTTGAATACTGTTCGTTATCTCCATATACTTCATTGATGTGTACCAAGAAAGCTTTCTTTCATTTTTGTTCCGTTTCAAGCCTGGGGGAACAGGTTTTAAACTTGCCACCCAATGTGCAATACAGTCAAAAAAATTTCCTGGCCTTAAAAAAATATTATACAAAGATAGTTTTAAAAGAAAATGCCAAAAGGATTATAATAATAACCCTGTATTCATCATTTTTTCCACAGAAATCATGGTATTTAATACACCAAAGACATCTGACAAGCAATAATTACGATCATTTCTTTAAAGGTATGTATTAGAAATGAATATAGTATTAACTCACCATAACATCTAGCGATGTGTCATCTTTCAATAAAAAGACATAATCCAAGAAAACGTCAATAAGTCTTTACATCTTTTTGCCAGCTTTGTGCGGCTATGATGCTGACGACATGCTATAGACTAATACTATTCCTTGGGAGACGGCTCTATAGCACGCACTCAGTGATTCCTTTCAGGAAAAGCTTATTCTTTGGTGCACATGATATAGGCTGAACACTTAATTTAGCAAACTCTCAGAAACAAACTTTAGAAGCTGTGAAAGTTTTCACAGCAGATAAAAAACAATAAAAAGAGACAATTATCTAACAATTTACATTAAAAATCACTTTGCCACATGCTCAAGATTGCATCTGGCATACACATATACCACTGAAGTTAGGGATAGTTAAATTGTTATAGGTTTCAAGCCGCGAGTTGTTAGACAAGGAAAGGGCCTTGATGAGTTTCAAAAAACGAACAACAATTTTTATACATCTGTCTCCATTTCTAGACAAAAGCTACATCATATTATGGTTTTTGAGTGAATTCATGACTGCTGTGTATTTTTTGGGACCGCAGGCACTGCTGAGCCAAATTTTATCCAACAATTTGTCTGAAACCTTTTTTCAGTACATATTTAATAAGCGTAACGCAGCTGGAACAAACAATTTTAAGGTGCGTAAACAATCCAGTTAATGAAATCTTAATAATACGGCTCTGTAGCAATTTTCTAAAACTTAAAAATGCAATTTATCTATACTTCCTGAAGGAGGGCTTCTGTTAATAACACAGTACACGTTAACAGCATCAATATCAGTGCCGATTCAAAATTATCAGGGAACATAACTTGGCCTGGGACATCGATTGGTTAATGAATGGTGGTGAATGATCCCAGACCTTCGATGTAAAGCATTGGATTTCCTCTGTCTATAAATACATCTAAAGGATTCTACTCCTCCAATGGAATACCCATTTATCACCCCACTGTCAATGATAAACTCATGGAAAGCAGGAATTTGGTTAATTAATCTATTATTTAACAACGACTGTCATGGTGCTTTAATTTTAAAAGTGTAGTTAGACTACTCTGTGGTAGATACAGCAGCAATGATTTGTTTAAAAAAAAAAAACAAAGCAAGATAGGGGGAAAACAGTTACATAGAGAGAAACTGAAGTGGCTTTAAACTTTTTGACACTAACAATTTATCTGCACAAATTCTACATACATTATACAGTAGATATAATTAATACATTCTATTGATAAAAAGATTATAAGCTGCATAAATTTATATTAAAGAAAAAAAAACACCACCTGATTCTAATTCTCCTAATGATCCTCTATATTATCTGATAATCCCTATAATTACTTTAGAAAATGCATGTGGTGGTGGTGGGGGGGGGGGGGGGGGGGGCAGAACTAGAACTTTATATTCCAAGTCTGATTTAGCACTTACATCCTGGCAGTTGTACGAATTATTAAGAAAGAATTGTTGAATCAAAATTATAACACAGTTATTGCAAAGCTGGTCAGGAGAAGAGTATTTTCTTGGAGAGAATGTACTTCATTACTCTAGGTAATATATTCATTTTCTTTATGCTGAAAGTAACAGTATGTAGAAGAAATGGGTATAAATAAGACTGCATGAGTAAAACTGAATTTACACAAACTCATATTTCTCTACAAGAGAGGATATAATCTACAGAAGGTGAGAAGATGACAGCTAATTAGAGATAGAAACCAGCAGGGGGGCAGATGTACCTACTTGAACCAATGTTTCCTTTTATTGTGGCACCTGTGAAAAATATATTAGTTAAATATAACTTGCATTTCAGATTTACTTTATTCCAATAGATATCACATAAAATTTATCAAAATTCGCATAAAATTTATCAAAAATTCTAGGTCACTTTAACCTATCATACTGTTTTGCTTAATTGTTATAAAAATTCAAATCTTTAACATCTCCAGTGCACTTTATATATGAAAGTTACGAAACGTTTGGGTAATTATTGTAATAAAACTATGTTCTACAACGAAGATTCAGAGATATAGTTTTATGAAACTGAAAATAAACCATTTACCATACTCAATTTCCCTAGGGAAATAACTTTTTAAAACATTCTGGTGCAATATGCCTTTATGTTAAGATTTTTATTTCATTACACTGAAAATCTGCACAATCAATACCATTCATTATTAAAAAAGAAATCCCCACAATTATGATTATTTTTTGCATAATTTTACATAGAATATACCCTAACATGCAATGTTCCTCTTAAAGGGGAGATAAATCTTATCTCAATTAATTTCCTTGATTCAATTAAAAAAAAAGATGAACCTGTTTGAGAAATTTTTTTTTTCTTGCCTTTTTATTTATTTCTTTTAAACTTTTATGTCAATTCTAAAGAATTAATCTGTTAATGTCATAATTTTTACTAGAATAATAAACTTATTTTGAACTAAGACAATAATTCAGTGCTTTAGTGTGCAGAAACATAATGCACTTTAAAGAAAAACAATGGGGTTTTATACGATGCTTCAATATATCTGTACATCACACCAGAAAAAATAAAAAAGAACATAATGTCAACTTACCACTTTAAAATAAGCTTATTTCTACATTAAGACTTTCTCTTAAATATCAACGGAGTGCCTTTCTACACCTATCCATATATAAAAATAACAGTCAGATATTTTCACAACCCTGGGCAAAGATACATTAAGCCAAGTCTATTTTGGGTTTTTCCCTCCTATAAATAAAGTATACGTGAATTGAAGCCCTTGGACAGAAAAACATCAAAGTTCATGTTCTCGTTTGACAGACAACTTTATACCACACATTAACTGGATTGAAAGGCAAGCACTTTTTGTATGAATATTGTCTGTCTTAGGTGTGCCAAATCTTGTGCTTTACAGAGCAAACAAAAAAAAAACAGTCTATGAAAATAATGTGTATTTAAACACAGAGAATGATCTTAACAAATGCAGAAAAAGAAAGACAAATGAAATTTCAATACCCTTAACATAATTAACAAAAATCCAAAATATTTAGACATTTAGGACACATTTTTTCTTTGTACTTAAAGAAACAAGATTTCCAGATGCATGCACTGATCATATGAAAACATAAAATTCAGAGTTTTAGAAAAATTATTATACCAATTAGCTAAACCCTCTTTTTCAAGTTAGTTAAGAAATTTACATCCAAAATTTGCCATCATGCACTTGTACAATATTCATCAATAAATAAAAACATACCTTACTAATTCTCATACACTGTTTCTCACAAAGTGGTAAAATATGATACTAATTCAGAAAAATTAGGTATCAGCAAGAGACCCCTGGTTATAGTTCACGACAAATCACCTGACTTAATTAATAAGATGTAACTTTAAAGCTTTAGGTTTATAGCAAGGTACGTAATATCCCAGCGTTTCTATTACATAAGATTATCTAAGATCTTTGTAATTCTCTTCAGAAAATCAGGGTAATAAATATTAATTACATGCATTTCTATAACTTGGTGACTTATAATTTGATTTTCATTCTCTAAAAAAAAAATTAATGGTTTAATCCTTAGTACTATTAATAATTCCAGATGAAAGGATGTCAGGGCTTCAGATCAGAAATGTCCAATGATTATTATCTTTTATATGGTTAGACTTATTTCTGGCTCTAAAAATAAACTTAAATGGCTTGCAATCAATACTAAAACAGTCCATCTGATATTCCGATGCCACATACATTTTTATTTTTGCAAATATTCTTTTCTGTATCACGAACAAGAAGCCACAGGTCTTTGTTATAAATCTTAACAGTTTTTCTGCAATACCATCTCTCTCATCTCATATTCACCACTTTAAAATTCACAAACAATTAGTCACATGATTTTAATCTGTATTCTGGGCATACAACCTTCTTTTAGGATGTCTTGAAAAATAATTTGCCCTGTTTTTTCTAATTACTTTCATTTGCATTTAAATGAAGCAATTAAATGAAAAAGTGCCATGCACAGTTCATGTAATCGAAAAAAAAAAAAATCCTTGTTTAGTGTTCAAAAATTGGTACACAGTTAAAGACTTGCTTTGAATCAGAAGTTTGAGCAATATTTGTTTTATTTAAAGCAAAAAAAAATACTACCCAAAAAATATTTAAAAGCCAGATGAGATGCAAGATGAAAGCAAAAATTTTAGAAGAAAAATCAACAAATAAAATTTACAAGCCACGAAAATTAATTTATATAAACAAAAACAAAAAGTGCATGGTTTTAATATAATCTTAATTTTTTTTTTCAGATTCCAATTTATGAAATAAATTGCCAGAATTAATTCTGATTTACATGAAAGATTTCTACTTACATGGACATCCCCGAGCTAAGACAGTGCGAGACTAGCCATCACACAAATCTATCTATCTCACTATCGCTGTCTTATAACATGTTATTGATCCAGATTTATAACGCACAGTGTAGCATTTCACAGAACTGTACGAATCCTCATCAATAACATCTAGATCATCATCGACTTAATCTTATTACACCAAAATTAGCTGCAGTGATTTGCAAAATTTTAAAAAATTATCATGTTTTAAGAATGCAAATTGCTTTGTTTTCTGCAGATGGAGAGATTCCAGCACAACCTAGCAAAATCTATAGAACTCCTCCAAGTAACGTTCAACATTGTGGATGGAGGTTCATCCCTTACCAAACTGTTACGTTTGCTGCAGACCTGCAGCAAGTCTGCTGCAAGTTTGCAGCAAACAAACTTGTTCACAGGAAGAAAATTTTCTTGTTCGCAGATGATTGCCGCTAGCTGCGATCTTGCGGCAAACATTGCAGCAATTGCTGCAAGCTTGCAGCAAATTCGCAGGAACTCAACATGTTTGCAGGAACATTGCAAGAAACATAAACGCCAATCTGTTGTTCGCAGCAAGTTTGCAGGAAACATTCAACAAATTGAATGTTTGCAGGAAGTTCGCAAGAACAGTAAACAAGTCAAATCAGCCAATGAAATGCAGACTGTACTGAGGTCAATACAGAATTCGCCATTTTGAAATGTTTGAATTGAAGTTGTAGATGTTTCAGTATTTTGTTAGGAATATATACCATTTTGAATGATTACAAAAGCATAATTCTGGACATAGGAGTACATTGGCATACAAACATCAAATTGGTAAGATCTGATTTTGTTTTATTTTAATATGAAACAATTGTAATTATATCTCTTGAAAAACTTGTGTACTTGCTAAATCTAAATCTATTGATGAATTTCAATCTTTAGTTTAATGTCACATTTGTATGTTTCTTTGATGTATTAAAGGTTCAAAATCATTTTTTATTAATGTTTATAGGTTTTCAAATAAATTGGTATTAACTGTAAAATTTTAATTTGTATGTATATAGAGTCATGTGCAAGGGTTCTTAATTTTTTCTGTACATGTCAGAACAAAATTTATATTACATTTTAATTAAGAATAGTATGGGAACCTTGTCTAGGAAAAGAAAGAAAGACTGTCAACAATTCAGAAACTTGCACATATGGTGGATTTTCTCTATTATAAACAGATTAAGGTCAGGACAAAGGCTTTCAGCGAACTTGCTGCTTGTATGCAGGAATGTGCTGAAAAACAATAAATATATTGCTTGCCGCAAGTTAGCAGCAATGTTTGCCGCAAGCTTGCAGCAATGTTTGCCGCAAGCTTGCAGCAAGGTCTCCATATTTGGAAAACCCAATGTTTGCTGCAGACTTGCAGCAAACCTCATTTGCATGGTAAAATGTTTGCTGCAAGCTTGCTGCATACCTGCCGCAAACTTGCTGCAAACACAGAGGCTTTGTATAGGCTGTCATTGTTTCTTTAGCTTCATTGCCGCAAGCTTGCAGCAATGTCTGCAGCAGGTTTGCAGCAATGTTTGCTGCAGACTTGCAGCAAATGTTTGCAGGAAGGCAATATTTTTGGTAAGGGATATTACCATTATAATGAAGTAAATATACATCATTAGTATAATAATGAGGACACAAGTCAATATTGTTAAGATTATGTATATTCATTGTTACATAAGTCAATGGAGTATATGTATTAATTGTTTCATTATCTATGTCTGACATAACAGGAATATATACAAACAGCAAAATTTCAATGTAAAAAAACTCTTATTCACATCATTTTCCATAGTTCATTTTTTAATAATTAGAGAATGTTTTCTAACAGATTGTAATAATAATTGATTATGAATTGGCCAATTCAAAAACATAAATACATGTTTCCATAGCAAAAAGAAATCTTAGTTAAGTTCCCTTATAAATTACCAAGAAAATTGATTTGGCTACTTAAGTTATTTATGACAAAAACACTTTATAGAACCCTCTTATAGATCTGAACTCTTAAAGACGTTTTTATCCAACACCAGAATCTATCATTTTCTTATAGGGTTTCTGAAATCTAAGAAATAGAGATTTTTTTATTTTTACTTTTCCGAATCTGTACCAGAATTAAAGAAAAATTCCTTGTGGAACTTCAAAACTCAAATTTACAACTTCTTAATTTTTTAACTTTATGGCTTTCATTTTCATAATGCCGAGTTTATATATATAAGAATAGGATTTTTTAGAACCAGTACTTTACTTGCAAGAATTCTGTATTTACTTCCAAATCTATATCCACAAGAATCTAAAATTGACTTAGTTTTTTAATAGGAATTCTGTTTTCCTTTTCACTAACTGTCTGACAGACTTGACGTAAACAATGAATACAAAACAAAATTTAAATTCGTTTACAGTCCAACCAGATGAAATGCCATTACAATTAAGATGGCATAATCAAAGAACTAAGAGTACTCATGCATCAGTTTTATACAATTCAATAGGGTGCTTCATCAAATTTGTTTTGAATTTAATTGAAAAATATATGCAGATACATTGTCAGTTTCTGTATACTTATTGTATAATTGTTATTTGTATAATTTCTAAAGACAAGTAACTTGCCTGACACTGCAATTTAACATATTTAATTTAATTTAAACAATATTTATTTCCAAACAAAACAGGATTGACAGCAGGCAAAATGCCTCTTAAATTTCAGTCCTCTTCCTAATTTAAAACTGCTGTAATTATCATTCTGTTAATTTGTACTTCAGAGGAAATGAATTCAATGTAACATTGCTAACACTGAACAGTAATTGTAACCCACTTCTCTTAAACTCTGTTAACTTTATATGGAAATTTTTAATTAGTCCTCCTTCCTGGAAGTAACATCTCTCCATTTTATGACTAATATTTTTCTGTACAGATGTACCTACCTCTAACCACAGACTCCATAACACTATTCTCTTCTGGTCTTGGCAGAATTTCTCTCGGAGTACCCTAAAATAACAGTACAAAATAGTCAGGTGTCTGACAAAAAAACTCAAAAAATAATATCTGCCAACAGTACTGGTATCTTCATAATTCACTGATTGTCAGTTCATAAATGAGTTATTACTGTAAATGTTCTTATTTTAGCAGTTATCAAATTTCAGCCCCTTCTGATCTGCTTCATGTCCACTAATACTTAAATATACACACTAATTATACATGATTCAAACTAATTAATTCATGTCATTTTGCAAGAATCAAGTGTGCTGATTTGATTGCACTAACAAGTTGAAGAGAAAGAAGGAGACTGCGCTAAATTTTGAGAGTGCTAATTTATGTATGCTTACAGTATTTGTTGTATTTCAAAATTCAAATTAGGAGTTCTCTCTCTCTCTCTCCTGCTTATTCACTCACTTTTCTCTCTCTCTAACATAAAAATTGACCAACTCTTGAAACAATTTGTGGAAATAAAACTCATCAAATTTCTGTACCAAATTTTTCCCATGCAAAAAACATGAAACTCATGCATAAGTCATGTCCTCTCTCAATACTTTTTTTGAAGTAAAATACCAAATTGTATGTAATAATATTTTCATGTGTTGATTATTTTTGACTCCTATTATTCACACATAAATAAAATTACTCATTTCAAAAAATTTAAATTTATACAAATAGCATTTTGCAATCTTCTTATTAGTATGCACTTACTGAGAGAAAAAGCAATCATTTGATTTCATCATTAAAAAGGGCCAAAAATTTTCAATTTCTTTTCCCAAAATAAAACACCCATGCTTCCATCCTACTAGAAAAACCAAGATTTGTTTGTGAATTTCCCTAGTGGTAACGAAGGATGCAAGTTTGGAATTTAACCCTTAATTAAAATCTAGGTATGAAAATAAACCCTAAAATCTTGACCATGAGCTTTCAAAATTAAGTCTCAATCTTCTAGATTTCAAAAAGTAATGGTTATATACGGTTAATATGGACATCAACAGACTCTAGAAATACAATACATATGACCTTCTCCAATCTTGTGAGCATAGTTTAATGCTTCTCAAGTTTGTTAACAGGAAACTTTTGTGTTAAGATCAATAGAACCATTAGAAATACTTCCTCTATCTATAGGTATAACTCTGGGCCATACTGTTTGTAAAAATGATTTGAATATTTTACCAATGATGCTGTTACATGTGCAGTAGGGATGGGTATCAGCAAAAATTTCGTATCGTGATATATCACGATTTTTTGCCAAAAATATCAGGATAAATCGTGTCTATTTTTACACACAATTTTTACTACAATTTCAAATGAATTTTCATAATATTTCTTAAAAATATGCTTTAAAAACATAACTTTACTTTTTAATTTCTTAATTATTTAATATAAAGCATGTTTGGATGCCTTTGTTTAACTGTTTTCAACATTTTTTATACTTCTTGTAATTGTCTTTCAATAGATTGAACAAATAAATGACTAATTTCTGGAATTTATAGTTATGTACCAAATACATTGTACCAGTATTTTTGTCTCCATATCACGATACGTATCACGCAATAAAAAATTGTGATATACTGGTATACCGATGAAATCATGCATCCCTAATGTGCGGTACAGTAAACAGGGAATTTCATGATTACCATAGTCTTCAAACATGTCAACACACTTTAATAAGCTAACAAAGATAGTTTAAATTTGTACCATTTTAAAAAAGATGAAAGTCATTTCATTTTTTAATTTGGAAGGGGGTGTTAATTCCCTTTAGCCTCCCCAAACATAAATATATTATTAACTGGGCAAGTTAGACTAAATATGATTTCAAAACAACCCCTCCATTTTCTGATGAATGAATCTATAAAATCTGCTAGTATGGTAATTACATGTATCTGTGGTAACAAATAAAGCAAGCTGGTGAAAAAAAAGTATTTGGGACAATTTTACAGTATGAGAGTAGGAATTAATAAAAGGTTGAGAACATAATAAAAACCCCAATAAAGCAGATGTTATTCATATTTATGACCTTGTTATTAAGATCAGTGTTTTTTTTTTTTTACAATTTCCTAATATGGCTCTGGTGCTTGGTGATCTTCTGGTCTTAAGTTTGAGATAAGTGGACCAAGGGGCCAATCAATGAAGTATTGACAGAACATTGCCAACCTGTCTTAACATGTTTACTTGATCGGGATTGGAGAAAAATAGGTGATTATCTTTGCATTTTTATCTAGATCAAGAATCTAATGTTTGTCTATTCAGCAACAAATAGCCCTTTTTCTCATATTACAAGAAGTTTTCATTAGTATCAATTCATCAAGATAAATGATTTTATTTTTGTCTTGACCCCTTTTCACACCTAATAGTCGATCCACACATATTCTGATTGACTCTATCATCATCCGCTCGGAACATGGCACCAATTACTTTATTATCCATGATTGCAGGTAAAAATCTCTTTTTTAGTTCGGTTGGCAAATAAATGTTAAGCAAACTATCCATTACTTGGTGCTTTTGCAGCTCTGGGTTATTGCAGACCTATACTAGTATACTGGCCGAAATAACAGGTCTCAATTTGTATGTAATTGGCAACATTCTACAACACATCATAAAGCTCCCAATTACATCCAATCATGATAAAAATAGTGACCTGCAAAAAGGGGGGAATAAAATAAGGCAAAAAAAATATTATTAAAGAGAGTACTTATTTTTAGAAGAAACCAAATTGTAGATTGTGAACATTGATAAATGAGAAATAATGCCCTGTCATGCAGCATGCAGTATTTTTTAAGTAATATTTCACTCACACATATCCTAGTATGTAGATAAATAGCTGATGTATGAGAGGCTGTAAGAAAAAGGCCCACAAGCACAGTTACATATATACTGCTGATTGTAAGTAGAGAAAGATTAGAATATTGACTTCAATCCATACAAAAAGTATGCAAATATGTGTAATCAAGGACAATGATCTTCATTTTCTAAAACTGTGTATAATCTTCAAAACAAAAATTGTCACTAATACTTAATAGATCGATGTATCTGTTTTTATTTAGCTTGCCTTACTTTTTTGCTGAAGGTTCTAGGTAATGAAACCTTTACCAGTGCATTTGTTTTCTACATCTGAATCAGAGGTATCAGTAAGCTAGTTTTAAATGAAGTTTTACAAGAAATTCCTAACACCTATCATTCAATTTAAGGTTCATTGACCCTCTGATAAGAGAGGTAACTCTCACTGGAATAAATGACTATCTCTTTAAAAAAAAAATCGTCAAGATCAAGGGCCATTCCTGTCAAATTTTGCCCCATAAGGTATGGTGTGTATTTTGATTATAATTATATTTCTTTTGGAAAGTCATAAGCATAAAGGAAATGTTTTATAAGAGTGAGCAAAGGGGTGATGAACCTTAATATTTTACATGTATAAATAACATCTCTAAACTACTATAGTTTGACCAACAAAAAAAAACAACAAAAAACAGAGGTTAGTACATATATTTAATTTAAAACTGAAAATATTTATGAAAGCTACAAAATAAATATTCTTATGTCACATCTATGTTAAGTAAGTGGGAATCATCTAAATTATAGCTATAGATATATTAAGACACAGTGACAATGCTAATATGTACAGCTGTAAAATGCTTTGATGATTTACATGGACACTTACGTGTAGCTTTCCGTGAAGCTTGAAGTCACTTTCACTCCAGGCCGCAGATCGAGATTTCAGGGACCGTGACAGGGCACCTGCGCCAGGAAGTGCAGCCATGCGTGATGTTCCAGGAACTGAGGATAACTGACCTAAAAGGTCATCAGAAAACAAATATTAAATATCAAGTCCACAATTAATATTTGAAAAGACCTTACATATGACATATTGCCACATGGTATTTTTAAAACAAACATGCACATTTAATGGGGATAAAAATATCAATTAATTAATCTAATTAACCTTTTATCATATCTTACCTGAAATTTATGGATATGAAGTACAGAATTATATCTATATTAATAGTAATGGTTTATCACATAATAAAAGGATATTTTCTTTTTTTTATTTGGAGGGCTACTGCATGCGTGTGCATACATATATTAATTGTCAAACACCATTGGAATCATCCTATCCACTACTCATCTCTAATTATTTTCTACTCTTTCGTGATCTTGTATTAGTTCTCTAATTCAAGAATAAATCCAAACCCTTCCCCTTATATCTCCCCACAAAAGATGGGAGGAAATGGAGACAGAATCCCCTTCAAATTGATGCTGAGATTAGCCAGAGAGGGAGACGGGAAATCTCCACAATTCGTGACATTTTGGAAACAGAAGCATTATGCCATGCAGAAGCAATGCTTCTAGATTAGAATGGGCTGGTGGCTGTATCTCCAAAGTAAAAAGCAATCACCATTAAAGAGTTCATGCCATTCCCATGAACAAGATTGTTTTAGTATCGCTGAGGAAAATGAAAAAAAATTAATTCGTATCAGATAACATAGGTTGATTATATCTACCATTTCCTGTACATATATATAAGAAAGATGAAAGCAATATAACTAAAGATGATATCAGGTTATATAACACGCTTTATAGATATAGGAGTGTTTGCTTGTACCTAAAAAGTAGTGGAGATAATATACCAAGACATTAATTATACAAATGGGAAGGGTAACATGATTATACTTTGCATCCCACATCATAAAAATTGTGCAGCCACCATATTGTAGAGGCTGAACCTCCAAAGCTCCAAGTAATAAACTTTAAAAATAGCAAAATTATAAACTAAAATAGCTCTTTCTTGTCTACCGGTACTAAAATTTTTTTGGGTGGCGCTATTTCAATTCAATCACAAACTGATTCAATTAGAAGTGGTAAGAGTTATCTCCTCCTGTTTTCATCTCCCAAAGTTTCTCCTCCCCCCCCCCCTCCCCCCCGATTTTGCTCTCCCATTGTAAATATCAAATCTTTTGTCCTACAATGTTACTGGACTTCAGAAAAGCAAGGGTTAAGGTTATTCAAACTAGAACTACAATTCTTTGTGGATGGCAAGTTTTACTTATCTGCTTTTAATTCTGTTTAAAAAAAAAAATAATGAATATATATAATTAACTCCATTGTTTCCTATACATATATATAGCTGATAAAAATTGGGATTCTGAATATCATAAAGCAGTACATGTGTAAAGTTCAAACAAAAAAAAATCAAAAAAAAAAAAAACACACACACAAAGGGGCACTGATATGTTAAATCACAAACACCATGCAGAATGTAAAACTTCGTTCTAAATCATGCTAGAGCTGCATAAGCATGCAATTACAATTCACCACATGACAAACATGTGCTATCACATGACTATCACATGACTAGTCACTACATCTAATCTGAATCTTTAAATACATGTACAATGTACATGAATAATAATTACCAGTACATGTACAACACATGTTTTGAATGAATTAATATATAAGTTTAAAGTCATAGTAATAGCTGGATTTGCTTTTGGGTGTTGGCACTTTTCATTTTCAAATCTCTACAGAAATAAACTCTCAGTTTTGTTTCAGAGCAAAATTGGGTACATGTACTATTCTCCCACCCACCCCCCTTCCCATACCTACATGTAGCCTCCTTGTATCTAGCCCATTTTACATAGTGAGTACATATAGTTCATGCAGTCAATGACACCTGCTTGTACAATGTGTATCCATGTCTTTCTCAGGTCAGTTAAGATATGGACTATTAATGATTATATAGTTCTGGGATTTTTTCTTCTCTGAATAGAAAATTTATCCTGATTAACCAGCTTTCTCTGACTCTCCTGGATGACAGATGGCCTGAGGTAAATGACATTATTAGCCCCTTATAAGCACATGTTTCCTATAAACTCTTCATCACTGCTTTGACCTCCTCATCAACTCTTGTTCTCATCTGTTATAGTTCATTGACAAGCAGTGCCATAGCCCTGAGAATATGGTCTTAACTTTCTCACAGAAGTTTCAAGATTTTGTGTGTCCCATTAGCAAATTTATTCATTAGGACTGTGTAATAAACAGAAACTATACATAATTTCAGATTCCATTAGAAGATCTAGGTTTCAAAAATTAATTTATGTTGATTCCACCACCCCTTCATTCAAAGACTGTTGAAGCTATAAAACCTGAGAGATTGAGACCTATGGACCTTGATGGTCACCTGAGTAGACCTTGATGGTCACCTGAGTATCATGAATTGTCTTAGGATAAGATAACTTTGGCCCCATCTGGAACTGGAACTCCTGACTAAGACAATATTTAACAGCTTGGTGAGGACTCAATAATCATTATCATATTCATGCAACTTGTCTCTTGTAAGTTCAGGAGTAAAGAAAATAAGGTACATTGTATACAGTAAAACAAGCTTATAGCGAACACGCTTATAATGAATTGACCCTTAAAACAAAGTCATTTTCATTTCCCGTGACTTTAAAATATGTTATAATTTAACGGATATAACGAATTATGCTTATAACGAAGAAAAATCATCAGTCCCAAGCACTTCGTTATAAGCATGTTTTGCTGTAATTAATTTCAATATATGACCAGCTTGATGTCCAGGAGTAAAGAAGAATTTTGAAGATTACATTGATTTTGCCCACACTCCTTAAGCCCCAGGGAGGCAGAGACCATGAAATTTATAATTTTGGTTCCCCTTTACTCATAGATGCAATAAACTAAAATTGGTTGACATTGCTCTGCAGTTCAAGGAAGAAACTGAAATATTCAAAAGTTTACAACTGATGGATGACATACATCTGCACAACCAACAAAAATACAGAATACATGTATGTAGAAATATACAAAATACATGTTTGTTGTCATAATATGTTCATTTATACTTTAGGCATCATCAGAAACTCATGAACAGTCTTGCTCCTCAGGGTAAGAATAGTCACCATGGATTTGATGTATTTTAAACAATACTGAATGAAGTTTTAAATTTTATTTTTTTTTTTTTAAATTTATACTTACCATCAAAATTGATGTGAGAGGGAGCAGACTTGCGAGACTTGGCACTAGAGGCACTAGTATTAAGCTTATTGTAAGGGTTGTTATAGTGACGGAAGAAATATGGACTAGGAACAATCGGGCGATTATGTGTAGAGTCGACAGGCACTGTGCGGGGACGCTGTGAATTACCCTCAGAAAAGTTGGCCATGATTTCTGCTTGGTTTGGATTTCTATAACTCCTGCAAAAAAAATACATAAGAGATATAGAAAAAAAAATCAAAATTCAATTATATAATAATTATATACAATACCTGTAGATTATAGATTACTGATTTGGAAGCTTTTATCAGTTTGTTGTGGATATTTATGTCAAAATAGAGGAAATGTAAAAATGTTACAAGCAATTTAAAATCACTTTTCAAGTGTATGATAAAAGCTTTCAATATTTTTTTTTTACATCATGAGTACAATATACCTACATTTAAACATAATTGGTAATTAATCATGAGAAACCTAGAGAATTCAGATTCATATTCCTAATCTAGAATATCAAAACAAATGAAAAAAACCCATCCCCTCCATTGAGAACCAGATGACAAGAAAGGAACATGATGTATTTCTATGCCTCCCCACCACCTGTTGGTAATTTTTAAAAAAAAAAAAAATTCATCCAAAACAGTGTGCGCATAGTCAGCACTAGTCACCTATAGGGCTCTGCTACCATTGGACTGTGCAGACCTGTAACCATAACAACAAAGCTTGTGCACACCAAACACCAATCACAGACCGAGTTACCTGGAATTGATTTCACTGGATGCCTCTGTGATGACAACTTGATGAAGAAAATGCCAAAATAATGAAATGATCATAAAAATGGTGTTCAGCTTATAGATATGGTCAAAGGGAAGTAACTCTTATTCACACGACAAACTAACTACTACAAAGGCGATTGCCCAAGATTCTACTACACAGGTTGAGTGAAGCTAAGAGAGATGCTGCGAGCTGAGTTAGCACTCCGATACATGATGTGACCCCTCTTAATAGTGGAGGAGGTTCCAGGTCTAGTCTTGGGGGTGTTAGGGGGTCGAATCGGACAAGAGTATGGTTGCCTAGAGACGGAGGAGAGAATGCTGTTAATAAATGAAGGAAAACTTAATGTTAAGGCGATTTATTAATACAAAAATATCCAAAGACATAAAAAAAATAAGACACAGTTAAATCCAACACAAATAAACAGACAATTTTTCTTTAGCACCATCAACATGTAAAACTCTGGCCTCTCTTACATGAATACTTTTTAATCAAAAAAATTAATTCTTATACATACATGTCTTTCACTTAAACAGAGACAAGAGTCTCTATGAATGAGATTGCTGTGTACCGGGGTAATTACCTGACAAGCGTCTCTATGAATAAGATTGTTGCATAGTTACCTGACGGTAAATCCTGTGCTGAATTGGGATGGTTCCCTTTGGAGACTAGAATGTTGTTTCCTGTACGGAAATAAAGACTGGAGGGATTCCACATTACCCTGCAAGAAGACGACTTCATAGTCAACCTGTATTCTGAGTAAAAATTTGACCCAAGGATTAAAAATAAGTCTGATAACAGCATACAGTGCAGAATGGGTATACATCATACCATTCTTATTTCTAACAAAAGTTAATCTTTAGTCACACTAAGCTTTTTACTGAGACATAATCATCCTGCATTATATATTATTGTAAATTTAATTATAAAAGTTCCCAGAAAAACTTGTGTTTGTTATGATGCATAAGTGTGTCTTTCTGTATCTAAATCATAAATATACAAAAGATTATTATGTAGAACAAATTTTCCAAGGACATTTTACCAAGGAAAAAGAAACAGGTATATGACCTATTTTTGTTGTCCTTGGTGATACTTATTTTTGCTGTCCTTGAAATGTCTAGCTATGTCTAGCTATTTTGCTAACCTTGATATGACCTATTTTTGCCGTCCTTGAAATGATATTTTCTACCCTTAATTGATATGACTTATTTTTGCTGACCTTGACATGACCTATTTTGATGACCTTGTTATGACCTATTTTTGCTGACCTTGCAGACTTTCTTGAAACATTCCTCCAGGCCTACTGCCTCCTCTTCTTTTGCTGAGATTCTGTTGACCTCTTCAGCGAGAGTGTCCACCATTTGCGGGATACCGTCCGGATGATCCATGGAAAAACTCATCAGTCCAGACAGGTTTTCTGATCGTGTCACTCCATTATTTACCACCACTGTATAGTTGCGGGGATTCGTTCTGCAAAGAGGGACAATATGTTATTTTACATGTAACACTGTATGAACTATTGGTCATTCCTTTGAATTTAATTTGATATTAATTATAACCATATTTCACAACTGTCCTACTTTAAAACATTTGATTAACTACAGTTGAAATTTGGTATCTCGAACATAAATATTTCGAAAACCATGGATATGTCGAAGTGATTGGGAACTCCTAACCACATATTTTTTAAGTATTTTACCCTAGATATCTCGAGCCCTCGGTTATCTCGAAGTTTTTGCACTTTAAGTGTGAAATGTATTGTGTAACAAAGATGAATGAAACAGTACTTAGACAATTTTTCTGAATCTTTCTCTGAATTCTAAAAAAATTATATTTTGGACATGATTTGTTATGCATCTTAAAGAACTAGTACACGTAAGTTAAGACTTTTTACTTTGGTAATAATGTTATGAGTAAGTTTGGACTAACTTGATCAGGTCATAAAAATGGTTCCTGTCCACTGCCTTTCCTGGGCCCCATTTTCTGGCTGCGGCAGTCCTCGGGCTTATATCTGCTGGGGGGAGAATCTCGGGAGCCCCCACGGCTTTCCTCCTCTGTAAACAACACACAACAGAGGTATTTGAAAATAATCACTTATTTTAAGATTGTCCATCTAACACATGTGGGGAAAGGACTCTTACCAAAATATATTTAGAATGAAGACGTACAAGGGAATTTCTAACAATATTCAGGAAAATGAATAAAAAACAGAATCAGAAAAATGAGGTCAAGGATAAAGAGAATGTCAATGTCACAAAATGAGGTGCATGTGAATTACCGAATATATATCATTGTATGATGAAAATATCTAAAATAGTTTCTCTGTAAGCTAGTGCAAAATGGAACAGATAAATATATATGCTGGGAGGACAGAGACATGATGGACACTACAATGTATATATCTCAGATAAATTCATAGTGGGGCAAAATCAGAATCCTACTGCAGATGAATACAATGTTAATGGAGTGGATTCATTTTTTTTTTGGTCTTTAGAGTACCAATATATGAACATGCAAATAACAAACCTATAAATTTGTGATGAAAAAACTAGGGAATGAAAAAAAGTATGTCAAACGAATTAAAGCTTTTAAATCAAAATTTAAAAAAAAAAAGTCATAAAACTCAAGTTAATGTGTTAAATTCACTATATATCAAATAAAACCCTTCATGCACACCACCACCATTGATTCTAATGAAAAAGGGGGATAATCTACAATCATATTCATGTTTCGATTTAAAGGTAATAAAACTAATGCAATTTTTATATTCAACTCCTATATGTTCTTAAAAATAATTTTTGAATGCAATGCATTCTGTGTGTATATAAACTATAAGAAATAATTTGGTTGTACTTATGCACAATATCTAAGGCTGTACATAACTTTCTATTACAGCATTTGTCCCCATGAATACAAAGCTTAACTTATTATATATAACCTAGCTTCCTGCATTCTGATGAAAAATATTACTGTGTACTGGTATATTTTTTAAGTCAATAGAAGGGATTCTTCTTATTGAAAATGTCAGAGGTAGGTATCATTTTTTATTAGGACATTAGTACTAATTTGACAAATAGAGTTCTTGAAAAAAGACTCAAACTTATCCCCCCCCCCCCAAAAAAAAAAAGAAAGGAAAAGAAAAAGAAAAAAGGTTTTTTTTTCTTTTTTGAAGAGACCTAAAGGCCACAATGCTTGCCTGAGTTACGTTTAATTCCTACTTTGAAAAAAACTAATTTTCAATGCCTAAGAACCATTTTTAGGACTTATCCTGGACCAGGAATCATGATTTAAACAACAACAGTCTTTTTTGTTAATTTTTTTTTAAATTTCCTATCTGGTGTATACCCTAATTAAAAAAAAAAGAAATCTCAGTTCATTTAATATGCTTGTAAATTGCAGTCTAAGAGTTCATGGGAGGAAGTCATCCACAGATTATTTTTTTCTCATTTATTATGCAAAAAACAACAATTTCTCATTTAGATTCGAGTAAATTGTACCTTTGCAATACAGTACAGATTTTACATACATTTTGGTATTTTGTGCATATTTGTGCTAAGTTTAGTTGAAAAGTGGTCCAGTGATTCTGTATAGAGAAAAGATGTTTCAAATGTGAAAAGTTTACAGATGAATGCATGGCAGAAAAACCTTGATCATAAAAGCTCCCTAGGGTCTGTTACAGTAGATGATATGAGCCCGAAAAAATTTACATCAACATTTGTTATATTCTGTTTCCCTGTATTTTAGTTGAAACATCCCAAGCCTCACACAATTTAAGAATGCTGCATTAAATCTGCAGTCTCGAAAAACTTAAAACTGAAAATCAAATTTATTTTAGTAAAAACATGCATACAAAATTTAGGGAAAAAACATGCAATTCAATAAAGGGGATGCAAATTTTGTACCTCCTCTGGGTCAAAGGCTGAATGTGACCTCCTAGCACTCTACAAAAGGGAAATAATCAGTACTACTTAAAAACTATGAACAGTGAAACATGATTAGACTCAACACCAGGACAAAGTTACACAGTAATTCATTACCCAATCAGAATTTATCAATTCATTTTCACAAACAGAATTTTAGTATTTCATTTGGAGGAATGTCTTTCACATTTTACTTTCAATTTGCTATATATACAAGCTGGTGCTGAGGTTGACGCTCATAGCTATCTTTTATTAAAGTGATAACAATGGCCAATCTTTATACCTAAAACCTTGGCCTTAATATGCTGAATTTCATAAAAAGATTAATTTCCTTGTCAGTCATGTTCATTATTTCCTTAACTGACATTTAAACTTAAAATTCTAATATAATTTTTTCTTCGGCATTCAAATGAAAATGTTAGCCATTACATCAATGAGCCTAGAAATGACATTTAATGATAACAATTCCACCTCTTTCAAAAGTTTTGAGCTTTCAGTATTTGATTGGCTTTATAATTACCAACTCCTACTAAGTCTCTCGATTTTATTATTTAATTGGCATTAATTACCAATTCCCTTAGAATTCCCTTGGTTTTATTCTTTGAATGACAATAATACCCCCTCCTTCTTTTTCCCCGTCTGTAGGATTCATACCTTGAGTGGTTGTCCTACAAATCCCCTCTTCTCTTCTTTAATGCGTAACTGTTCCACCATTTTCTGTAAAGATAAAATCTTAAAACTAAGTCTCCATGTCAAAATACCATAAATGTACATATATTACTGCACTCAAAATTAAATGCAGTCCTCATCTTTAGCTGATTAACCCAATCATAAACTAGTGCATTTCAGTCTTGAAATAGACAAGATTTAGTTTATATCATATATATATATATATATATATATATAAATTAGCTGACATAAATCATAACTTATAACTTAAATTACTTATATAATTACTATTACCGCTAAAATAAGTACATTTACAGTCCTTAGTAGGTCTAAAAAGAAGTCAGATGATAAACCAATCAAAAAACTTTGATATGCTCTTTTTTTTTTATCTATAGCAAAAATCTCTGATGAGACTGTAGCTCTAATACAGTCTGAGAGAAGTCGGAGTGAAAAGCTGCATTTTTGACTTGTACCACTTTTTCAGTGAGCATTACATTTTAACACTAATATCTATCTTGATGATTTCTAACCTTGTATCAAGTTCTATTTAAATCAGACCCAAACTAAAAGAAGCATGGCATTTTAAGAATTTAACAGCTTATTCTACTTTTAGTTACTATGGCAACAGCATTCATAAAAATCAGGAACCTGAATATATACAATTAAATCAGTTACAAAGAATTTCCTTATATGGAAATCTTGCTTATAAGAAAACTTTAAATTTTGAATCTAGTGGGAAAAAAATTCACTTTTAAAATAGTCCTCATATGGATATAAAAAGAATCTCATTTAAAGAATAAGTTGATGATACAAAGGTATCAATAATCTCATTAAAAGTCAACATTTCGCAAATTCTGTGGTTGATACATGACCTTGTTTGCAAATACTGTCTTATTTAGGTCCAATGTTGACTAACATCTGTCACACAAATTGTTAGGCCATTATTTTCATACTGAATTTTTTCCATTTACCCCAGTGGTGAGAAATGGCAAGGATTTTATTTGAATTAATCGAAGATAGCTAGATTTTCTATAACTAACTAATTATGGATTATAATCAGAAAACAAGAAATTTCATAATAAACGATGGATTGATTGTATGTTGTTTAACGTCCCTCTCGAGAATTTTTCACTCATATGAAGACGCCTAATAAACAATTGAAAGAGAAAAGATCATATTAATTAGGGAAACCTAAAATTTATTCAGTGGAAAAACTTTTTCTGCTCTTGTTACAAACATAAATTGTCCTTGTAAACTTTTCATTCTTTACAAGTAAGGGTAACAGTGCAACCTAGAGAAATACTAAAAATCAGGTACAAATTTAGACTCTTATATTTTGGCAATATATTATCATGTGGTGCACCCAGCATTGGTAAATAAGCTGCCATTTTTGAGCACCTTTATAGTGTATTAGGTAAGTCATAGCTAAAATCTTGCATTCCAAAAAAATAGATCTAATGCTCATTGATAAAAAATACAATTAAATTTTTTTTTTTTTATAATCAAGCACTTAGACTGTACCAACAACTGATTTTTGATTATAATCAATGATTGGAACGTATATCACTAGATTACCCTATCATGACAAAGGGCATGCCAGGTGTGACTGGTTAACAGGGGATGCTTACTTCGATCTCCATGGCACCTGATCCCATTTCTGATGTTTGCAGTGGTCTGACTGTTTGCTCTCCATACAATTTGTATTGTTTAATTGGACTTTTGAGCAAGATAACTGTTTGTTATCTTCACATATCATTTTAAGGAAGCAAAATTCAAGGTACCTATGACTTAATTCCTTCTAACCAACTTTTACCATATAGAATTAATGTATAGTCTCCTTATGTACCAAGTTTCATTGAAATCTGACCAAAACTTTAGGTGAAGTGGCATTCTTAAAAAAATTAACAGAATAGTCTACCTGTATTTTTAGTTACCATCACAACTCCATTCAGAGAAAAAAAATTATCTTGATTAATGATTTGATTTCTATCACAGGATTCACCAGTTTAATATATTCAAATATTATACAAATATTGACTGGGGTTGAGGGCAACACTGAATATGTTAGCTCCTAAGGGATGAAATATTGCCCGATGCAGAGCACTGACTGTTTCTCTATATGGAGAATATAGAGTCTACTCTTTACTGAATATAACACTTTCTTTCATAACAGTATCCCTCACTTACATATCGTCTCTGCTCTGTTGGGGTTCTGATCCTCTGGGACATCCCTCTCCCCCGGGCTATGACTGGGACATTTGGTGATCTTGAAGCTGGAGGTTTAATGTTGCCTTCCTATTTAACAAAGAATAAATATTCATTTCTACAATTTGTAGCAGCCCATTAATGCTGGTTAAATCATATGTCACATTAAAAATTTTGCTCTTGTCTTTTATATGATACAAAATCACTTGTGAAACATAAATTCTTCAATAAACAAATACTGTTTAGTACTACAGAGAATTTCATTCTTTTAAATCTTATCATCATCAAAATAAATTTAAGCATGTCTTAATTACATGTCTGTAAACTCTGCATGGTCTGAAGACTAAAATATACAACAAAAAAATTACTAATTATATTTTCAAATCTTTATTAAGACTTCCATGTATTAACTTTCACATTACAGGTAAATTGAGAACTTCGCACCAAAATATTTTCATGACAGTATCTAGCTATCATATCATTGTTGGCAAGATAGAGGTGTATTTTCTTGCCTTTTAAGTCGTGGCTGACTTTGTTCACACATATGTTAATAACAAACAAATGACAACTTGCCAATATAAAATGACACAGGCCTTAAAAAGAAATAAAAGATTTTCTTCAAAGTGGCTCAAGACCTGGTAGCCTGATAAATCAAAAAGACGTTTATGACACATTTATCTCGGGATTCAATGGCCATTATTGCAGTAAATAAGGCACCTGCATGTCACCAAACAAGGATTATAGATATATATTGCACCCTGTGCACACATTTATGTCGTGACATTGCTACTCTGACTGTAGATATATTGCATTTCTTGATTAGAGACAACGTACTCACAAAAATCAAATAAAATTTTTTCTCATGATTTTTCACTTTGATTAATTACTTTCTGCATTAAAAAACTGGAGGCTTGTTAGGTTAAAAATGTTAACTTTACTTGTTTGCTAAATATTCCATTGAAAAATGAATGGTGTTTTTTTTTTTAAATCTAATCTTGTCATGGAAAATAAGTAAAATGTTTGTATGACTACTTAAAATGTTTTCGTGAATTTCAGGTCTTGTGAAGTTCTTAATAAATACAATTGCTCCTGACTTTAAACACAAGAAATTTAATGAAAACACAAGTCAAGTATTTGCAAATACATTTACACAATACTTTCACTATATCTAGAAATATCTGATTTTGGAACCAAAATAATAATACCAAGGGGAAGTTTTTTTTCATTTTCATTCACATTTTTTTTTTACAAAGAAAAAAACCTAAGGATAGATAGTGCAACCAATGTATTTTGTACATGATCATGCAACATTTGTGAGTTCTGTGTTATTGAGGAAAACAGCATTTAACATCATAAATGAAAATATATATATTCTTCAATTTTTTTTTTACATCTTAGAAACAATAAATGACTAATAGATATAACTTAATTGATTGAGCTTTGCAATTTGAAATTCCACATACAATATGGTAAATGGAAGAAAGTTGGTATATAGTTTAAATAATTTGCATGATACTTACAAGACCTAAATAGATTCCAGTCATATTGCGGTTGTGTGTCTTGCTAGGCATGGTTTTTGTAGAAAATGGCATATTCCGGGTCATAGGGAGTTCCCCTGCATTAGAAGGGTGTAAACCCCGCATCATGATTTCACTTTCTTCAATATACTTGGTCCAGCAACGCAGCTTACATCCTCAAAATCATTTCACTTTTGAAAAAACTCCATGATATCTCAATGCGTAAAACCTTGCAATTACTACCATTGGTTTGATCTGAGAAGAAACAGAAAAAGAATTCCACTAATTTAAAGTAAGGCCTTTAATTTGACTATGTTCTATGTAAATATCAAATGGTTATCAAGTACTAAATGACAAAGCATTGCTTACAAAACACATAATGCCAAAACACACAGACATATCTACATGTTGGGATTTAATTTAAAGGCCCTTACACTTCTGGGATATCTATCAAGGCATCTTGGGGGACAGCATTGTATTTAAAAACTTACATTTGAGTTAGGTAATATCTATTCAAGACATAGGGCTCAAGTATACCAAAGTTTATCGACAATATCTCTTCATTTCAAGGTTTTTTTGTTATTGAATTTCCAGAAGAATAGAAATTGATCGGAAAATGCATTATTGATTATACTGCAGAATGAAATGAGACAATGCTCACCAGTATTGCATGAATCACTGAGGTTACCTCTCTTTGTCAAGAGTTCTGACAAAAACAATGCCGACATTTACTACTATGGGACTAAATGGCAGGGCTGTGTTCAAAATCATTGCAGTTAGTCTAGCTGCTTGGCTTAGCTAGATATCTAGGCTTACTGAACACACTGTACGAATAAAATGCTTGTTAGGTCCCTAGCTACACTAGCTCTACGTATTAGCTATGTAACTGCTGTAATCTTGAATGTACCGCTTTGTTTGTATGGAGTGTGGAATAATGACATATTTTTAATGTTATGGCCCAACAGAATGAAAGTATAGCATAAGTCTAAGAAAATAGATGTACCAGCTAGCTGACAAAATGACACCTTACCTCATATTCTGACAAAATTTTGACACATTGTCAGTTGTTGTTATTTCATGCAATCATTAAAACACAATCATTACTGCACACCCAATAAATGTATTTTCAGTAAGCATACAAAGAGATACTTTTTTCAAAAATGTCATCATATTCATAATTCAGAAATTAATGAAACTTTACGACACTATTAAATAAGACACTATTAAATAAATTTGTTTATTTAGACTGTAACTGAGTCTATTTCAATTTGCAATCCTTCAGCTTTTCTGTAAAATAAATAAAATGAATTGATCCATTATTTGAATCACCTTGATTATTTTGGGGTTTTTTGATAAACAAAATAAAGCCCAGAGAGGTCTAGTGACTTTCTGACAGCAAAAGTCCATTTAAATTCTTGTTAAATCTATGCAATATCTGATATGCTTTTATGCTTTAAGTTCCAAATCGTTAAATTCAACATTGGAAATGTTGACTTTAGTGATAGAATTTTACTGTTGATGTCATTAATATATATGATATAATAATATATATTATACATAAATTTCAACAAAAATATAAATTCAACTGAACTCTACCACTACACATGCTATGATAACATGAATAAAAGGATAAATCACATGATCAAATGATCTTACATCCACAGTCTGGGGGGGGGGGGGGGGGGCACCACCTCAGAGGACAGCTGTGATGATTGTGTAAGTTGGAGGGTCATGCCCTCAAAATTTGACCCATTTTTATGCCCCCGGATCGAAAGATCCCGGGGGTATATTGTTTTTGTCCTGTCTGTCTGTTTGTCCGTTTGTCTGTCTGTATGTTGTCAACTTTAACCTTGCCCATAACTTTTGATTGGTTGGAGCTATGACTTTCATATTTCACATGTGTATTCCTTGTGACAAGACCTTTCTTTGGGTACCATCATATTTGACCTTTTGACCTTGACCTTGGAGTTTGACCCACTTTTGCAAAATTTTATGAGACTTTAACCTTGGCCATAACTTCTGAACAGTTGGTGCTTGGGGTTTCAAACTTCACATGTGTATTCTTTGTGACAAGGCCTTCCTTTGGATACCAACAACTTTGACCTTTTGACCTTGACCTAGGAGTTTGATCTACTTTTGAAAAACTTTAACCTTGGCCATAACTTTTGAACAGTTGGTGCTTAGGGTTTCAAACTTCACATGTGTATTCCTTGTGACAAGACCTTCCTCTGGATATCAACCACTTTGACCCTTTGACCTTGACCTAGGAGTTTGACCTACTTTTGAAAAACTTTAACCCTGGCCATAACTTTTGAATGGTTGCAGCTAGGGCTTTCATACTTCACATATGTAATCCTTGCGACAAGACCTTCCTTTGGATACCAACCACCACTTTGACCTTTTGACCTTGACCTAGGAGTTTGACCTACTTTTGAAAAACTTTAACCCTGGCCATAACTTTTGAATGGTTGATGCTAGGGCTTTCATACTTCACATATGTAATCCTTGTGACAAGACCTTCCTTTGGATACCAACCACCACTTTGACCTTTTGACCTTGACCTAGGAGTTTGACCTACTTTTGAAAAACTTTAACCTTGGCCATAACTTTTGAATGGTTGGTGCTAGGGCTTTCATACTTCACAGGTGTAATCCTTGTGACAAGATCTTCCTTTGGATACCAACCACTTTGACCTTGACCTTGATGTTTGACTTTTATTTAAAAAACTTTAACCTTCGCCATAACTTTTGAACAGTTGTATCTAGGTCTTTCAAATTTCACAGGTGTATTCCTCGAGACAAGACCTTTCTTTGGGTATCAACATTTTTTTTATCTTTTGGCCTGGATTTTGACTTGCATTTGAAGAAACTTTACCCTTCGCCATAAGCTGCCATACGGGGGCATCAGTGTTTCACAAACACATCTTGTTTTATTTACTTTAAAATATGGGTATGTATGTATAATCCTCATAAAAAAAAATTAAAAACCTGGTACATTTCAGTCCATTCTTAACTCATTATGCATGTAGCATTAAAATCTATCAAAACAAGTCAGGTACCACTGACACTTTAATCTATATCTTTTTTTTTTTTTTTGTTTTGTTTGTCAAAAAAAAATCAAAATAAAATTTGAATGTTCACCCTACTAAGCAGAAATCCTAATTTTACCCCTGATAGGCTATCTATGGTCGAGAATGAATTTTTAACAATAAAAAAACTTCTTCATTATATAAAAATGCACATTTTTTTTTCTTTGAAAATGAAGCTCATGTAATATAATGAATATATATACTTGAGACAACAAAGAGGTCACTTAAAGATACATGAATCTGACAGCAATTAAGAAGACTAATTTATCTGTATAAATACATGTACTCATAACTTTCAGGCTCATGCATCTTTGTCTGTCAATGAACTCATTCCATAATTTTTTTTTCTTTCTTATTAAACATAACAAAAACATAAAAAATAAATCACATTCTATTTTCTTTCACCTTCTCTTTACTGGAGGTGTTTGTAATTAATGAAAATTGAGAGAGAAGTCATAATATCATCATCAACTGAGAGTCTAGATCTGGAAGACTGCGTAAAAAAGAAAAAAAACAGATAATACATCAACTATGAGTCTGTAAGACTGCGTAAAAAAACAGATTTTATGCCGATCATAAACAAGAGATTATATTCTATGCTATCAGGAAAGAGATTAATTTCATGTTGTACAGCACATATACTGTAGCAATTATGACCACCATAAAAAATATATCTCCAGTATAATGCATATCAAAATCTCATTGATGTTTCATTTATTTTTATCCTTTCAATTCATGCAAAAAAATATAATATCCACACTTTAAATCTTTCTTTTTCAGATTTTCATATGAACAATAGACATTCAGTGGCATTAACTCTAGGAGTCAAAAGTTTGCATGCAGGCTTCAAAAACAACTGACTTTTAGTCCTCAGGCTTATGGCATCTTCAAAATGTCAAGGTCCACATTAGAACTTAGACAGACTGGCAAAAATAACTAAATTAATTGCCTTTACCATCAATGTAAGCCACCCTGGCTTCTTGGAATGACTGTACAGGGGTAGACAAATAGAATTTTGCATTACTTGCCCTTGGACAGGTTACCATCATAAAATTACTTGTCCTACCAAAAAATATGCTTGTCCGACCTGTTTCTTAATTTAAACAAAATCATTAACATGAAATTATTTCTCAACTGAGACACTACAAGGGAATCAACCTAGATCTAAAATCACTTAATTCTCCCAGGTTTCTTTCGATATTTTCAGGGCATTGGTAAAGTCAAAGTTTCATTCTATTCTCCTCAAAATTCTTCAATAAGATACTCCATATATTTTCTTTCAATAAATTTAATGAAAAAGGTGAAGATGATCTCAAAAAACCTACAAACGAGACAAATCTGTGAACACTACTGCATGCCGATTGAGCTATCGACTTCATGACTATATGACTGCCAATCAACAACACCAATTTTAATAACAGTAGCATGTCTGTATTCACAGAATGAATTTAATATTTTGTCAATAAAAAAAGTCTAAAATCCAATTCAACTTTTTTGACGACATCGGAAGATGTTATGTTTTACAACTTGTGTTTATTTTAACAACACATTCATGGGTAAATTCTAGAGAAGTTCCGACCGACTATTCAATATAGTGGTCAACAGCAGCGAAAACATATGCTTTGTTGTGATTCATGATATTTTAAAAGCGGCAACACAAAAGACATATTGAGTATATGATTTTTTGTAAATGGGAAAAAGCACTTCTCCGCGGGCAGGCACCACTTATCAAAAAACTTGCCCACCAAACAAAATTGGTTGTCCCGGGCGTCAGGCAATGCTCTTTGTCTAGCCCTGCTGTAGACTACCTTTTACACTGTACTGTCAACAACTTTTTCAGTCAGATACTGTTTTTTTTCCCACTTTTGCTATATTTATTTCCCTAAAGTAATTAGTATTTCATGATATTTGGCCAAAACTGATGTATTCACAACATTTAGCTGAAGAGCAGAAGAGAGTGAGAGCACTAACTTATGACTGCAACTATTGGTGCATAGTTAATTTGTGCTAAACAGGTTGGGACCAATTGCCCAAAGGGATATATAGCCCGTTAGGGATATATCCCAAATGGATATAAATTTACAGTGCAAGAAATGAACATTTTTATTTTGGCTATATAAATATCATAAATCCGCATTCAAGATACTTATAAAGGAATAATTTTGGTTAACAAGTTTTTCTGTATGTCCACTTTTTAGGAGATTGATTCCTCAGAAGTTCTTAAACTTCTTGGGGATCAATCTAACAACCTGTAGGGTTGCAGAAAAACTTGCTTGTCAAAAATTATTCCTTTTTAAGTATTTTGAAGTGGATTTATGATATTTATAGCCCAAGTACCCATTTGGGATATTATATCTAAGACGGGTTATTATATCCCATTTGGGCGATTGGTCCCAACCTGTTAAATGTTATATTTCACTTGTACTAAGAGTTTGGAACAAATGTTGTATATATAAATGACACATGGATGCAGTACATGTAGTACTTGTCTTGGTTATATTTAATGTAAAAAAAATCTTTAAGACTTTGTTGTTTCATCTCAAATGTGAAATTTTGTCCAACTACTCTTTTTTTTCAAATGTATAATGCATGTACACTAAATTTTTATTTCAATTTATGTCTTATCTTTAATAAAAAGTTTGTGTCCCCCCTTATATCACACTTCCATTTCTCATGACAGAACACTAAGCCCGTAAGACTTGACACCTACTAAGAAGATTTGAGACTTAGGAACTTCGGGTTAACTTCAGTGCCTGTATAGTTTACCTTGTTTCCTGTCATTTGAACAGTGGATGTTGAAAAACACTTGCTATGCTACATACTCTAGCAGAAATATGTCTATGAAATAAGTTATAAGAATAGAGTAATCTGTTTACCTACCAAAATATGTCAGTAATTTTAAATCTCTATTGAAATCGGAAAATATCGTGCACTTTCTCCATAAAATGACGTCAGCTAGCAACACGACGCTTCCGAATGAAAGACGAGGGAAACCGAATGTCCAGGGTAGCAAGAACCGAAAAAGCAAACAATGCGTTGCTAAAAGCACAGTCATTGGACAAAACGGAAAAGAGAATAGTTTGGGGGAAAAGATAATAAACGAATTAGATAATTGTGAAACTTTAAAAATACAAAAAGTTGGCCACAATAATTTCCAGCATGCATATGTAGATGTGTAAGTATTTAATAAATAATTTCAACAAAAAATTAATACGCGGGTATGTTAAGGAAGCATATAAGTCAATTCTCTGGAAATTTAGACTTTTTAAAGAAAATTAAGTTTGATAATTTACCAAAACCGCTGATAAATGTAAACTGTTATTATCTATTGCATAAAGATAAAAGAGTGTCTAATGCAAAGACGTGCACCACCACCACGGCATCACGTGACTTCTATTAATAGCGAAATTTTCCTTAGTGAAAAAGCTAACAGAACAACAATACCCCGAAGTGTAATAATTTCTTTGAGTAAATAATATAGTTGGAAAACATCTATTTTGCCTAAAAAGTGCTGCTAGAATCCCACTGTCCCGTCAGTCAAATAATAATTCCACACATTCGCACGAAACCTTACCCGATGTTTTGAATTTTATACATATAAACCGAGATTTTTCGTAAAACCATGCTTAACTCGGGATTCTAGCAGCACTTTCCAAGTATTTTAGGAGGGAAACTTTCCATCTGTACAAATCTTATGTTTTGAAATATACAGCTTATTGTTGTTCTGCTGCATTATTTTTGTCACAAATGACAGAGGAAAGGCCGACCGGGATACGTATATAGCTGACTGTCTTCGAAGAGAATACAATCGATGAAAATAAATTAGCATACCTGTTTTAGTAACTGAACTCCATATGAATTTCACAAAATATTCAGAATATTTGCTTTTAAACTTCATTTTACGTATCTTTGTACATGCCGTCTTAGCCAAATTCTCTTTACACGACATGATCAATTCCCAAGTTACTTGAAGTACACATATGACGTCATCGGTGGTAGATTTTAATCAAAATGACAGATACAGCATAACAAAATAAAAAAATTTTATTTTTGTTAATGTTTACACGTTTCTATTCATTTTCTAGAGTTAAATTACATCTCTAAATACGAATATTACGAAAACTTGTATTCTAAAATTGACGTCATCTCGCCTACTATGACGTCATAATGTAGCACCGATTAAGTCAAGGTAGAATATTTTGTATGCTTCCTTATTACCCCTGCGTATGACGAAGATTGTATTTAATTTTACGGAGCGCCAAATAAATATTTAATCTGAACTTAAAATATTTATAACTATTTGAAGATATCTTTAATTTGATATTGTGCACAATGATGGAATTGACGTGTGCATCAAAGAAATTAATGCCTTCATCAATTCAATTGATGCACGAAACAATGAAGGGATATTATTGCCCGAAAAGATTAATTTATATAGAGCTATTATAAATGATTTGTTGATATCTGAATGTAATTGAGCAGATATTTACAACTTTTCTTTTTGAAGAATTAATGCATGCGTCAATCATTTAAATGAAACTAACAGTTAAAAGATCAATGAATTATGCGGATATGTTGAATTGAACGGGACTGTAGCTCTAATGGTTTTCACTCATATCGGAAATTCGGCTTATTAATTAAGCAAGTTGCTCTCTCAAAGAAGCAATTTTGCTTCTTTGATAGAGCAAAGAAGAATGTTAAATACGTTAAAACGCTAAATAAGCAAGTTGCTCTCTCAAAGAATTATTGCGGGCATCAATTAATGATAATATCTTCCGATAGATGATAATGCTCTATAATAATGTACTTCTTGGACGACCAACTCTCACAGTCCTGTCCGTAAAAGGCCCGTAGGAAGCAATTTCAGTTGGGGGAGGGGAACCAAATTTTCAGTTTGAGGGCACTACCAAACATTCCATGACAAGCAAAAAAAAAAAAAAAAAAAGAATGAAAGAAAAGATTATCAGACGTTATTATTGAGGGGGCACAAGGAAATGTTTATTATATGAATATTTTAATTAGCACCTGATACATTGAAATATATAAATGTATATTTCAAACAAAAATAAAATATTTATTTATTTGTTTATTCATTCATTTATTCATTTACTTATTTATTTATTCATTTAATATTTTTTTTTACATAGTAGAAAGGTTATCATAGAATGCAAATTTCCTGATCTTGCATATACACTTTCTTACATACAATCAATTTCGGAGACAATGTGTTGAACTACATACATGTATATATTTTTCTATATAACCTGTAGGTGCTGTAGGGATAGATGCCAGAAAGCCTAAAACCCTACATACTAGCTGTCAAGAAACACACTTGCCTCTATTAAAGGATATTTTTTCAACAGCGTTTAATTCCAAGGATTTGTACGAAATCTTTCCATTGAAAAAGAATTAAGATGAAGCTATGACTATTATGTGTAGATAACCTTATAATGAGGATCACGTGCAGCCTACAATGCCCATTTTATTTAAAACTTCATTACTTTACAAGCAGAATGTTACACCTGTAGATCTAAGAGTACATGTCACACACTGTAGTACTGCGAACTAATTAATCAAAGCAAGAATAAAGTGATCCAATGGGACTCTTTCGGATAAAGAACAGTTAAAAAACTTTAAAAGTTAGACCCTAATCTTCTCATAATCTTTTAAACACAAAATATCACTTCAGATATTGAAAAATGTAACGTATTAATTATGATTATGAGCGTTGGTCAGTGAGGAGACTATGTTATTAACAACTACAGCTACAAAGCTACACAAATGTTAACTGTTGATAGAAAGTGACCGGAACACAGAGGAGGTAAACGTCAAAAATGGGGGAGATATCCACCACCGGCTTTAAGTATCTCTCCATCCACAAAAAATTGGAAGTAGAGTTAGATAAGAATGTGAAGAAGATAAATCGCGAAGTGATGAAGCGCCGACACTCGCTGTTTCTGGAGACAGAAAGTGTTCGACAAGACATGCAGGAAATGACGAAAGCTGCCCAGGAAATTGACACAATATTTGGACCAGGATTCACAGATGAAATGGCCAGAAAAATGTTTTCGTCTAAAAACGGACGTTTAGATACGGAGGAAGAGGCGTCAAAGACAACGTCATATACACTGATTCAGGCAAGAAACGCCATGAAAGAACTCAAGAAACGAAAGAAGAAAGATAAATTTCTGCAAACCAAAATGAATCACATACGTAGGAAAAGTATCGCTAAAAATGCCAAGAGACTGTCCAAAGCTTACGAAGATGATGATAAAGATCTCGCAATGATGATTGATTCTTTAAAAAATTTAACTATTTTTGGAAGAAAAGCAGATACAGGTCAAGTTTCGCTTCCCCATGTTACAATGTCCGACAATCAAAGTGACATTGGATGTAAACAACCTCGTTTTGGTGCGTCCAAATTATCACAACGCTGGAAAACCCTCAAAATAAGTAGAGAACTCTCCCTACCCGTCATTTCGAAAGGCCGTAATCAAGTGATCAAGATTCCAACAATGAGCAGTGATGATGAGCAGTCAGAAGACAGGCATCCTGCCACTGACCGACCTAAAATGCCAGCAAGAAATAGTTTTGATCTTTCCACGTTACCAGCAATCTCACTTGGGAAACAAAAACTAGAAAAAGGAGAAGTTCCATTAAAATCAGACAGAAGTGATGATAAAAAAGAGACTGAACATGAAGGAAAGGAAAATTCAGGATTCACTATTAGTAAATATCTCTCCGAAGTGCATGGCAACTTACCCAAAGAGACGCTTCTGGAGATAGAGAGAATGGTCAAGGAGGAGTCATTCTTTTTGTAAACTATTTGAACATGTCATTCAATCACGTCTAGTTTTTTTTCTCTCATTATATTGTTGCTATTTCTATTTTTTTATTTTATCATATTAAAAAGTTACAACCAAAGACAATTCTGCAGTTCTATTATCCTGTTGACCTATATACATGTATTTGGAAGGACGAAACTAATGGAATATCAAACCTCGAATTTGTTTCTCAGCGTCTGTGTTTCATCTAAAAAGAATGTCACTTATTATTATTTATTTATTGCTTAAGATATACATCTTTTAAATCATTTCAACAATAACATATACATGTACATGTAATACAAAATATTACATAATGGCATTGTATGGTGGTTTTTGTAGATTACAAATATATAATACAATCTAATAAAAATGGTTTTCATGGAGTATTACATTGTAGGAGAAAACATTCTCTCTGCTTAAAAGCATAATGAATATATTTTCCCCTAAATTACAAGGATCATGAGTGAAAAATTCTGATGGAAATTACGTTAAACAACAAACAAACAAAGACATGGACGGTGTGATCAAATGATTGAATATGTTATTTACATGTATTGATTAATATCATGTCCTCGGTGATCATAATTATTGTTACCAGAATAATTATTGGGGGGGGGGGGTAAGTTCATGGATTTCATGGGTCACCCTTACATGCACCCACGAACTTACATGTATATCCCATGCACGAACGAACTCTGTCTTAGTATCGATTTATTTCATCTTTGTTTATAGCGTTGCCCACGAAACTATGTCCCCAAAAACCAGTTAAACCATAGCTACCATCGAATTAAAATGATTCCTCCACAGAATACATTATCAAAAAAGTTTTGTGTTGGACCGCATAATGCAATACCATATCTCCATTATTCAAATTAGATAATTAATTACTATAGGAAAGAAAATGCATAATATATAATTTCTTTTCACCTGCTTGAATGAACATCTTTAATCGAAAGGTTGATATTACATTTATTAACTTTCCTAATTTATTGAAAATTCATACGCATCAAATTTCATACTCAATCAGGAATGTTTACGCTCGCACCTGTTGCTCTGGTGTGTCGATCATTGCAGAGACAATACGTTTATTGTAACGAATGGTTACTCGTCCCTTTCTTTTATACAATTCCATTGAGATCCTCTCAGCTATAACTCTCTTATTCCATTCTGTTCATATTCTACAGGCATATCAAATAACAAACTCAGTCAAAAGAAGCTAACGTTTTTTGTATTGCTACTATAGAAATAAAATATTGTGTATTGAAAAATGTAATGTTCGAGATATGATACTAATTCCACTAATCAACCTAATTATTTTGCGGTTTAAGTCTTCAAAATCAGTTAATTTTGAAGCGTCAGTTCAGAAGGAACTAGACTTTAGAGAAAGTGGTCTGATGACGATTTAGAGAATAAGAGTGACTTTCAGAATCGACACAATGGAATCCCCAAATTGTTGTACCGCCGAAGATGGTATAAGTGGGAATAGCGTCAGTAGTGAACAATGGTGTATTTGCTTCAATTGTATGCACAAGGCGGAAAAAACAGTCAACGCACCTGTCGGCAGGTAAATAACTTTTAATTTCATTTGGTAAATGTACATTTCATCAAAGTGATTATCAATTTTCAACTTCAATTTAAATCGATAGAATTGTACAGTATAGCAATTTTGTATTTAAAACTTATCTACGACGAAATTCTACAAATTTAAAACTATATTATTATGTCCACAAATCAAAAATAAATAGTTATTTACTATTTAGCGTCATACGAGTATGTATTTTAAATATTTCTGACAAATTTTGAAAAAAAAAGTTTTTTAAAAATTTAAAATCTCACCTCACCCCATTTTCTTTTAACTACATGTAAATGCTCTTAGACTAAATCCTCATTTTAAAAAATGCCTCCCTTCAATGACATTTTAATGTTCAGCCCTGACCAATGTTCACTGCTTTCAGAATTCCTGAAGCCATGGAAATTGGAGAGAGGCCATTCGGACGCTTGACAGAGGAACTAACGAGGAAGCGAAACCAGGTGGCTCAAGGAATATGTCGACAAAGGTGTCGGTCCTACAAAAAGGATTTAGACTTTGCCAAAAATAAGATAAAAGCAAATACTGTAGACAATATACTAAATCATTACTCTCTCCTAAAAGAGGCAGAGACAATCGAAAACGAAAAATTGGACAAAAATACCCAAGAAGTTTCCAACAGAAATTCTCTCAGAAGACCTGATATCCCAACAATTAGTTTACGGAAAAGCGAGGAATTTGCAAAGGTAACGACAACAAAATCATCACACTACAGGACCACAAATAAACCTCGTCTTAAACGGAGTGCTACATTCGTTCTTGAAGATTTGCCATCCCAGTCAAACACAAACAAATGCAATAGTTCAAAAGAACAAAAAGCTTTCAAAGTAACTAGGAGTAGGATAAACTTGTTGGAAGAAAAGAGTGAAGAATCTGATAAAAAGACACAGGGAGTCAAACCAACATCGTCCTCTAGTCCCCGGCGTCACGTTATGCCAAGGCTGCATGGAAGTGCTCCGAATCCAAATCCGTCTGGGAAGGAAAGCGAGGAAAGCAACGAACAATATCAGCCACAAACAGAAAGAAGCAGTACAAGAATGCAGAACTCAAAGACGAACAAACAGGCAGATTGTGAAGATAAAAGTGTCAGCAAAAGTGTTTCTGAAGTAGAAGCTGAATATTTTCTTAAGCGGATTAATAGACTGTTTACAGCGTCGGAAACAGACAAGGAAGTTGAAAAGCAAGTGGACCATCGTCCCCAGACTTGTCTACTTCCTCCACAGAGTTTGGCATCCTCACGCACGCGCAGTTTCCTTCAAAACACTGTCTCTAAATACAAGTGGGTGTTTATCCCTGGTGTTACCTACTACGACCTGGACAAGCAGCTTCTTTCAAAGCAGCGAGAAAGAGAAAAAGTTAAAGTCCGACAGTTCGAACTCGATACAATCCAAGCTGATTTACGCCGGAAGGAAACTAACATCAGGAGACTGGTGCGCAGAAGCACCAGCATCAGAGAAGAAATGAGTCACGTGACCACTGGACGACCTCCAAGATGAAATCTTTTTTATTGTTCTTTGCTTTATAATTTGTGTATTGTTGATTATTAAGTTTGTATTTACAAAGAAACCTATCTTTCATAGTAAATACAATGCGTTGTGTCTATTGTACACTTTCTTGGATATTCGGAATGGCACATGAATAGGAAATTGACAGCGACCATATATTTAACAAATTCTGCTAAAAGACAAATACTGATAAAATGATTCTTTGTTTAATGAATATGTATTACTTAATATGAATAATATATATACATATATATATAACAATAAAATACATGTATGTATAACCTTTGATGTTCATCTACAAGTCATGAACACAGTCTGAAGTCATGAAATTAACCAAATAAATTCTCGTGCACAAATTGTCCTTTTATTACATTGTACACGTATCTAAAAGTATATTTCATTTGATGTGTGAATTGTTTTTTAAATGGTCATAACAGGTATATTAATCCGCTTACATAATACAAACTATAACAGGTCATGGATTAGACAAATTAAGAGGATTTTGTGTTTTGTCCACTCCGGGGAGATTTTCTACGTAGAGTTTTATTTCTCTACTCTTAAGTAGAAGCATCTTGGTGTTCTTTTTATGTTTGGCAGTGTCGGCATTAATGGTCGCTAACTCTTGTCTGCTTATCTTTTCCTTTCTTCTCTGTCTGTTTTCCAAGACCGGTGCTGTTTCAGGTCTAAGCAAAGATCGGTACTTGCCTGAATATTTTTGAATAAAAGTTTTAGTCCTCAGTTCGGCTTCTCCTGTTTTGGAGTCGACTCTTCTGTACGGTGGGCGGCCGATGTCCTTAATAACTTTAAGGTCTTTTGAATACTGGTCATTATCCTGGAGGTCCCACTTTCTGATTATACTGGCCACTCGCCGATTCCAGTACTCGGACAGCTCGTCATCGGGCCGCCGTTGCCGATATCTGTCAGCTGTTTTTGGTCGAGCAAAAGCATTCAATGATTCTGGCTCCGGACTTGCAGCTGGCACTTCCTCCGCCAATTTGGATACACTTTCCCTTCTTACAGCAGACGGTTTTCTTTCGCTGTTTTTTCTAAGACTGAGCTGCCATAGTTTTAGGTTACTTCCTGAAGTCGTGTTGGGAGGCTCAACATTTGCAGAACATGGTCTAGAATCGTTTTCTTTTTGATTGGAGCCACACGAACTCGTAATAGAGCATCTCCTTTTAGACCTATCAGCACTGGAGACTCTTTGAATGTCAGGAGCACTGGACACAGAATCTGCTTTATCAGTACAAAGAGCAGGACTTGCGGAAGAGGGTCGATTTCTTAATCCCTTAGGATCTGCACTTCCTTTTCGAGTTCGAACAGATGCTGTCATGGGCCGCCCCCGGGTCACCTTCGTTTCCGGTTTTGGGGGTTCGTATTCATTCTCTATTTCGTAGTAAAACACGGGTAGCTTCCCCTCTTTCTGGATACGTTTTTCCTTTTCTTCCTCCTCTTTCCGTTTTTTCTGTTGTTCAAACGACTCAGCCTCCTGCAGCAAGTAGTATATGGCGTGAACACACTTCTCCTCTGTGACTTGGATCCGCCTCTGTGTTGACTTCCGTTCCTTTTCTAGTCGGTTGTAGAGACGCTCGTACTGCTTCTGTAACAAAGCATTCTTTCCAAACGCTTGGGGTTGACTAGACTTTAGTTGTTTTCGTACAGGCATTTTTGGCTGAAAAACATTCATTTTGATTTGAAAACGAAGTCTGCTTTAAGACGTGGAACAAGACTATAAGGTATAGCAACCAGCGAAATCTGAACAGAAAAGGTTCTCTATTCACCACAATATCATTGTTAATTGAAAGAAACGTAATATTTAACTGGATTAATTTTACATTATCCGTCTAATTTAATTGGAATTAAGTTAAATTAAGGAATTAAAATTGAATTTTCCTTATTTTATTTTTTCTGACTCCAGGGCCTGTACACATACATAGGATTACTGAGTAATCAGACAATATATCGACTTGTGGAACTAAGACACTCAAAACAAAAAAACAAAACAAAACAAAAAAATAAACAAACAAACAAAAACAAAAAGTCGCAAATTCATATTTAAGTACACTGAACTTGATATTTTGCGTTTATATATGCAGGGAATGTATTTAATTATAACAATTTCGTGCATTTAATTTCAATTTATGTATATTAAGTACTGTAAGAAAGAACTATCCATTGTTTTTCTTCGGAAAATTAATGAAAATAATTTCAAAAGTATTCCAAAAAAGTTTTAATTCACATACCTTAAAGATACAGCCATGTCAGGTTGTTACAATTCCTCAGTTATTAGACTTTGAAGAGGTTTTAAAATATAAAGAGCACCATCTCTACTGTAAACGACTTAATCACCTGAGGGTTAACGCGTTTTATGTCATTTTATAATCCGATTTAGCCTTAAATTTCAAAAGCGATTAACTACTGATTGTAGTCCAACTTCTTGGTCACTGAAATGCAGGGATAAACAAAATCAGTTTATCTTTTGCATTTTCAATCACCAAGATTCTACTAAAGAGATTCGTATGTAGTTTCCTCGCACTCGTCAACTGCGTAATTTGTGACGTCATAATTAGAACCGGAAAAACGTGAGCACTCGTGAGTGACGAATGTCGTCTTCAGTAATAACTTTAATTAAATAATAAACTGACAAGAAAGTATTGGGCCTTATTATTAGTCCTTTACCGGTATAACCGTAGGGGACTATAGGTTTCCTCCTCGTCGGTCTTGTCTGTCAGTCTGTTCCACCTGGTTTTCCGCACTTTTCCCGTAAATATAGAAGCATATATGTATAGATATAAATGCAGATATTGAGTTGATTTTTTTGGTATTTGAGTCTACCTTAATGTGTATTTTTTCCGCTTTAATAACAATTTTTTGACGGAATTACAGTCTTTTTAATTATTAAAGGGAACCAGATAACACTTGCCGGAGGGGACTAGTATTGCTTATGCGATATTCCGAGAATGTTTGTTCTTATGAAATTCTTAGCTGTGTATTTCTGCAACAGATTTTTTCATATATTAGTGTAAGAATATGAAAGACATTGCCACGGTGGCCATGATTTAAACTTAAATCTGCACTACCTGAGAATGCTTGCAAATGAATATTATTAGGCATGTTCTTGGTGTTTTTTCTTTCCATATACATGTATATATTCCAATGTAAAAGAAGTCCCCCCCCCCCGTTCAGCAATTTGAATATAGATAAATGTCTCTATCAGGTATGGCCTATAAACTTAGTAGCTGAGTCCCTGTCTCTCTCTATATATTTGTGAAATTATGCGCATAACAGGAAGTGGTTTTTTTCCCATAGAAAAATGGTGAACAGGTACTTTTTGAACTGATATAACTCACTGAACTTGGAAGAGGTTGTTGGTGGCTGTATCTCCGGGCAGTCAATACAGACCAAACCACAAAAAAAAAAAAAAAAAAAAAAAAAACAAAACAAAACATGTAGTTACGTAGCAACATTGCAAGCATCAAGCCCCCCCCCCCCCAAGGCCCCCTGCGGGCCCGAAATAATAGTCAGTGAATACTGAGTTAAGAGAATAGGGAAAATTTTCATTAGATTCTATGATTTAGCAAACAAAAAACAATTTTAATTTTTTAATTAGTTATTTACTAGATACAATATACATTAAAAGTTTTAAGACAAAATTTGACCTATTTTCTGATAATTAACCTAAATACATATATACATATTCTGAACATAGGGGTTTGTCTTCCGGATTGTTAAATGTAAAATAAATTAATAAAATTTTTTGAATTTTTTAATGTACGTTAAATACACTTAAAAGTTGTTAAAATAAAGATTCTGACACAAGTCATATATGCCGTATTTTTATAAGTTCAGACTAACTAAAATAAAAAAAGATCTTTTTATTTGATTTGTTATTTTATATAAAGATAGAACTTTCCTGTAAATTACACAATTTAAATCAATCACCTTTCAAAGATATTAGACATATAAAAAAAAATAGGTTGTTCCGATTTATTTACCGTTTAAGTCAATTTAACTATGGAAACATGAAGTTATTCAAGTTCAAAATCGGTGAAGAATTTAATTTTAACGTAAAAAAAACCCCCATATATCATGTTTATCTACACACAATCTAGCTCGTATTTTTATTTTTTAGCTCAGATATGCCATATATAGCTTTAAGGACATACGCAACGTAGTTTGAACTTTATTGTCTTTTTCCCTGTAGTTGAAGAGTTCCAATACTTAAAGGAACTTTTTGCTACATTTTATTGTCTATATATGCTGTTGTACACTTCTTCTAAAACAAGTTTGGATAAACAAAACATCTAGAATGTATGTTTAGTAATTTTTGTATATTTTTCTTTGAATTATACAAGAATTTTCATCAATTGATATCTTTTCAAAACCCCTGGTAATGCATGCTGTTTTTTTGTCTACGAACATCTAATGGCACTATAATCTTAAATTAAGAAGATCTTGAAAAATTATCAGTAGGTAAGGTACGTTGCGTATATGTCCTTACCAATACGGAAGACAAGCCTCTATGATTCTGAAGGAGAATGTACACGCACACCTGTCATGTTCTAATTTTTTGAATTTACGGGTGGGAGTAAATACAAAATTTAGAACACCCTTTAAATTCAGAACCTAGAACATGGCTTAACCATGTGATTCACTTCGATAGAAAAGAACTCTAGGCCTATAAGTCACAGTAATTTGGCAGAATTGTACCTCTTTTTCTACATGTTCTATGGTAATGTAATTTAAAATAATGCTATCTGTTAGATCTTTTACCGCGTATATTTGCCGAAGACAGTTTTTTTTTACCAAACAATTTCTGTTGCATTAGTTTGAACTTAAACAATGGATTGACAAGAGTACTTCTAAAGTAATTTACATCGGGGTCGGTTTTTTCAAAGCTCGGGTTTGGAACGCCACTTTTGTTTTCAAAATCATGGCAAACAGAGGGAGATTCAAAAATAATTTGATCACACACGATTTTGTGTTTGATGATGGACTGGGTTTAACAGTAAGAGCAAAACTGGTTGTTGAAATAATCAAGTATTTAATGTACCAGAGACAACAGCTCCCTATGGCCTTAGATCAACTGAAAAAGAATATCAACACGGACACGAAGGTGGTAAGGAATTTAAAGACGATTTAGTCCACCGACTGATGACACTTCGGCCCAAAGTGACTTGTTCTAAACATAGTCAGTAGGGTGAGAATAATCACGGGCACTGGAAGTTAATGTGAATATGGTGCAGCTTTCAGCAAGTTGGGACCAATCGACCAAATCGTGGCAAATGGGATATTATAGCTCCTTTTGGGATATAATATCCCAATTTGATATAAATTTACAGTGAAAAAAATTTTTTGGTGATAGGTATTGTAAATTTGCATTTATGTAAATTGAGTGCAATAATTTTGGCAAGCACTTTTTTCTATAATCCTACAGTTTATGAGATCGATCCCCAAGAAGTTCAGGATTTTCCAAGGGATCAATCTCCTAAACAGTCGGCCCCACTGAGTGGGGATACACTACAGTAAACACATATTTCATGACTACGAGGGAAACTGTTAAAATAATAAAATCAGAGGCAGAAGGCCAAGGGCAACAGTTTCCCAGGTCTTCCCCATTGCTGAGGGACAACAGTTTGACTGTTTCCTGAGTTGTCATGAAATAAGCTAAATAGTATAGACACAATGATTGTCAGATATCAATTATTTTTTAAAATACAACAGCTAGTAGCATTTCTTGAAACCAATTTAACTAAACAAGATGAATATTAATCCAATTCTCACATCAACTAATGTAAAATCAGAAAAATTAATGAGATAATATTATCATGCACTAATAAATTGATGTATATACATGTACTGTTATTAAAGTAAACAACATCATGATGACTTGAAGGTTTGAATGTGACATGCTGATTGAGGCAGACATTTAATGCAAAGATCTATAGTGAGTGACTGGGGCCTTCATTTTTCCCAAATAACCCTCAAAAAGGTATTCGTCCTCTTCAATGAAATGATATTAAATTGAATATTTATATGGACATCATGGATATTGGGATTACTTTCAAATAATTTCAACTTGAATGCTATGAAAATGCTTCATTTTCTACATAAGTCAATATTATAGCTGAAAGGTACGGGAAATTAATTATGACATCATAATGGATCATATGCAGTTCAGCCATGCAACAATTCACTCACACACACAGTTTGACTGTTTCATGATATGCAAAAAGTTAAAACATTAAAATGAATCAGGAAACAGTTCAAAATGCCTATAATAATTACAATTCATATAGTAGGTTAGGTAATTAAAAAACTTGTTAACCAGAAGTTACTGCATTATAACTAATACTATTTTGATGCAGATTTATAATATAGCTAAATGAAAAATCTTCATTTTTTGCACTGTAAATTTATATCCCATTTGGGATATATTATATCCAAATTGTGCAATTGTTCCCAACCTGTCCAGTGCCCGGGACTAAAGTATTTAAAGAGGAAAGTTATTTCATGACAAGCCCCTGTGTTCAGCCAAGGCAAATTCGGACAGGAAAGTGCATAATGTGCATCTTATACTTTTTTACTGAAATCATGGAATTGTATTTTCTAAGTCACTGTCTAGTGAAAAATTAATTAGAAGCATTAAGGCCAATGGTCAATTTAACATGCTAAAAAATAAAAATAAATTTGCTTTCACCCAAAGTTACAAAATGTGTTCATATGACATGTTTGGTAATTTGCAATTTTGAATGAAATGACTAGATCTATATTAATCATCTAGCAAGAACATGGACATTATTAATATACTATCTACATTTTATAGTAATTTTATTGAACAAGGACATCAAATCGCATTTACCATGTTTACAGTGTGCAAATTTTCATCTCTCTTTCACTGTATTGTTGCCTATGACATCAGAGCAGTATTTCGCCAAAATATGCATATTGCCGTGTTTGAATTTCAACTCTCACTATTGCTTAAAATATGGTTACAACAACATTTATTGTATTCAGTATTTTAAAAGACAAAGTTGTAGATAATACTTTTCATAAAATTATGATTTTTGTTAAAAAAATCGATCGAATAAGTCCTTTAAGCTAGTCAAACAGCTATAGTTTTCACAGGAAGGTCTGGTCAGGGATAGATAAACTAAGGATGAGTGGCAGTGTCCCTTTTCCTGCAGCCAAATGTTTAAGGACCCAACAATATAAGGTAGCCTGGGTGATTTGTAAGGGACTTAATACTATAATAGTAGAAAAAAATCATTGGAAAGTTTACCAGAGATTTAGTACACCTGGCCCCAGGATCATGAAATGGACTTGGACTTAAGTCAAATTTTCAATCGGCTGTGAAATGGTTATTAATTATTGAATTAATCTATAAACTTGCAGATAACAACACTTTTGTGAAGCAATATTGAAAAATATTTTAATTTTGGTCTGCTTGACTTCTACAAAATTTTAATACAACATAAAAATTTTGACTTAAGCATAAGACGTTTCATGATCCTGGGGCCCGAATTTGATGTTATGAGTTCAACACTCCTCATAATTTGGATTTGTCATTAGAACCCAACAATAAAATTTCCTGAAGAAATTATAATATATTACTAAAAGATAGTTTATGAAAAAAAGTCGAAAGGGCCCGGAGGTCTGTATTTGGTGGTGGGAGGGAGGTCCTGTTCTCAAGCACCTATGCTCATGAACAGCAAAGCCATGGTTAGTCATATTTATACATGTATGAAAGCACCCTCAGATAGGGTGATCAATTTTTTTTTATAGAAATATGTATGATACTATAAAATGATTCGATAAAAGAATAACAGGGTCATAGTGACTCAGGTGAGCAATGTGGCCAATGGGCCTTTTGTTACTTGAAGCATGGGCTTTTGGTTTAACTTGGGAATAATTCTTTATGCCAAAATATTAATATGTAGATATCTTGAAGAAGAAATCCACAATATTATCAGGGTTAGTAAGGCTGATATCAAGTCTCAATATTAATTGAAATTCAAGATTTTACACACGTCAGCAGATCAAAGCAAGAAAAACATGGGGGTGGTTAATGATTGTGTGTTCCTCTGAATTCGTTACTTGATTGTTTTTGCAAGATTGAGTTCAATTTGATTTTTAATGTTATTGATAAAATGTGAGGTAAATATCATGTTTATACCGCCACTCCTTGCAAGAAATGCCAAATACAATCATTTCTTTTTAATGCATCTTTCATTATTTAATTATTTTTCTAATTATGTAGTTAGAATTTTATTAAAATAGGAGTGTTTTTTTTTAAACATAAATCTCTCACTAGACAGAGAACCCTTTTCAAATCTTTCAACTACAGAATCAACTGGAATCATACTTTGTTCTTTAATAAAAATGTAACATCAATTGTTTATTAAGTGTTTAAATTAGGTTTAAGTCGTCCGCTAAAGGAGGCAAAATTCGCAAAAATTAATAAATCAGTTTTCTCTCCTTTCTGATTTACTTTATTTTAGCAAAATAGTTCTGTATATTTTATTTGCTAAAATGAAGTAAATCAGGAGAACACTTCACGAGAACGTTTCTATTTTTGCCATTATTTCGTCCAACCTCTTTTTGAAAGTATAGTGATCAGTTAAAATCAAGCAAAGTACTATGTTTTAGGTCCACTTTTATTTTTGATATATGTAAATGATGTTGCTGTAAATATGTTATCAATGTGTAGACTTTTTGCTGATGATAATTCGCTTCAAAAATCTTCATACAATATACTTGATATTGAATATAATTTAAATCACGATTTACATATTCTGGAACTTTGGTCAAATCAGTGGCTTCTAAAATTCAACCCTTCCAAAACAAAAGTTATTTTTTTCAACAAGAAAAATATTTCTGTTATGCCTAAATTATTTTTTTAAAGGCGACAGACTGGAGTGTGTCCCAGTTCATCGTCACTTAGGTCTATTGTTGTCACAAAACCTTAGCTGGTCAGAATACATTGATAGCACTGTAAACAATGCTTATAAAAAACTTGGGCTTTTAAAAAAAACTTAAGTTTAAAATTGGTAGGACACACCTTTCAAAATTATATGTCACATTTATCAGACCCTCGCTCGAATACGCTTCTATTGTTTGGGATGGCTGCTCTAACCTTGATGCCGAAAAGCTTGAAAGAGTTCAACTATCTGCAGCTAGGATTGTTACAGGACTTCCAATTTTTGTGTCAAGAGAAATACTTTACTCTGAAACTGGCTGGGAAACGTTGAAATTTAGGCGCTATGTCGCAAAAATGACGACTATGTACAAAATTCATAATGGTTGTGTACCTGAATACTTGAATGATATTGTTCCACACAAGCGTGAAAAAATATCAAAATATAATACCCGTAATAAATAACAATTCACTGCTCCAAGATGCAGATTAGAATTATACAAAAGGTCTTTTATACCCGATGCTGTGAAACAGTGGAATTTATTAAAGATAGAAACAAGAGAAGCCATCTCACTCAATGCATTTCGTAAAAACTTAACTACAGAACTAAAAAATCCCCCAATCTATTTTTCATTTGGCAAACGTTATACAAATATAATCCATACTAAACTTAGACATAATTGTATACTTAACTATGATCTACACAAACGAAATATTATTAATAGTCCTTTATGTTCATGTGGAAAGTATGAAGATGTTTATCATTTCTTTTTTGCCTGTAGAAATTACCCAAACGCTAGGAATAATCTTTTTAACCGCCTATTTTTTCTTGACGAATTGGTCACTATTGACACAAATTTGTTATTATGGGGTGATGTAAATTTGCCTTTACAAACCAATACAAATATTTTTGCTGCTGTGCATAAATTTATTGATGAAACCTGTAGATTTTAAATTTGCTATGTTATTGAACAGATATTTCACTTGTATCACTTTTTAAATTTATATTTCTGTGTACTATTTCAATTGCATGACATGTAGTAATATATTTAAGGAGAGGAACTAGTAAGTTGTAAGAACTTGTTTCCAATCCTTTTGATTTAGTCAATGAAATATGTTCAAAACAAAGTACTATGTTACCGGTCCCTGTGATTGATTGGTATTAAAAATACGTTTCTTTTCATGTAGGCAAAATCTTTCCACGTTCAAATTCCCTCCCCTTTTCCCATAAAAAAAAAAAAGAACGGAAAAAACTTTGGCCTAGATTTGAAGTGTCTTTGTATGGTTATGTTTTCTGTGGGCAAAGACGTACGCAGCAGTGAGGTAAAAAATGAGGACAATTTGTCTAGTATTAAGTGTATTATACATCAGACAATTAAAAACAATGGAATTAATAGTAGTCGTGTTTGGGAAATCCCCGCGACTTGGCGATCATCCTATTACACGTCAATGTATCTTGTGTTCCGGGGGCTTGTCACGATTCTAAGTGATAGAAGAAGAATACACTTCAATAGATAAGAATTGTTCAAACAAGAATTGTTATCAATTATGAATATTCATTACTTTTGTTTGTCTTGTAATGTAATCTTATAGAAATGGGGATTGAAACAATGCTGCATCAAGGTTTAAAATGATATAATGGGTTTCTTCTTTCTTTACAGCAACAACAAACTGAAGTTAAGGCACGAATGGACAAACGCACTAACAGAAGGGAACTTAAAAACGCCATTAAGGCTGTTTGTAATCTCGACCAAATATTTGACATGATCTCACAGGCGTTCGAAATTTGTTCAGAAATCAGAAGCGTTTTGATACTGTTCGGGACCACTCCGGTTAGTCCTAAAGAGTCATATTTACTGACTCTGCCTGTTCTGCATCCAGAATATGATAGCCTTAGTGTGAGGAATTCAATTAAATCTCTCTTCCAACAAATTATAACGCAGGACGTATTGGGAGGTGTCAAGTCCATCTCTCCAACAAATATGACTGTGATGGTAAATGCGCCTAAAAATAGCGGAATCACGTGGTTTCTTCCTAAACCCCATTTCAAAGTTCCGGTTCGAGGTAGACGACACGTGTTTAACTTGAGTTGCGAATATCCGCATCCAGTCAATCACAGCATTGATTGTGGCAATGAGACGGCAGAAATATCGGGAATCGAACCGCTGGAATCTTCAGCTAATGACATCTCGATGGTGAATTTCGCGACACGACTCTCGTTGTCTGGGGACGAGGAATCTTTACAGGATTCTACCAAAAGCCTACTTGAACCGTTTGACTTTTCGCAGTCAGCAAGCGCAACTTCTGTAACCGCCTCAGGCTCGTCTGATTTAACCTCTAATGACGTCACTGTAGTCTTAGAGAAAAACCAATCGAACTCTTCTATTGATATGGTATGCAATAAAAGTATAAATACCGATGTCATTGTAAAGGATATACCCACAGAGTTTGCAGCTCAAACTTTACATACAAACATTACAGAGGACATACTGTCAGCGTTTGTGTGGTTTCAAGCTCCCATCTTTGTGAAGGGATACAAGGACAAAAGTTCTAAATCCTCCATATTCATGTAATATATTTATTTTTAAAGCTTAAAGCACTTTCTTGTTGAAGCTTGGGTCAAAGGTCAAAGACTTACGCAAAATATTCATATACACGTACATGTATTTATTATTAAAGAGGTATAGCACACTTAGTATACGACATGGCTTACGATATGGCGCATAACTTTTCAATGTTTTATACAATTTAGTAAATCTAGCTATAAAAAATACGAAGTACGCAATTACCTGGTAAAAATAGTGAAAATAAATACAGTTTACCGATTTTGTGTGGGATATATAGAGAATTATTATTTATTGGGAAAAAATAGATTTGTGTATTTGAACCAACTTAAACCGTTATGGGTTATGGTCTTTGAATACCATCTCAAACAAGATAATAAGATTTGCATATTTTTCATGGGATTTATTGTGTATTTAAAAAAAATAGATTTATGTATTTGAGCCAACTTAAAACAGAAAACCGAGAATGGGAAATTTGGTTATGTTCTTTAAATACCATATACACGTATATATATATATATATATATATATATATATATATATATATATATATATATATATATATATATATATATATATATATATATAATATGAAAATACATGTAATATATCAATTATCCTATTTCCATGAGGTTATATGTAGTGTAATATATGTTTGCGTTTGAATTCTGTGGTTCAAGTCTCTTTCGCTGGTTGCCCCCCCCCCCCCCACTTTTTGTTGCTCTAAGATCGAGCACTGGCAAATTCCAGAATTGGGACAGCTAATTCTCAAATTATTTCTGGAAGTTGCCCCCCCCTCCAGCTTTTGAAACCGTTGCTAGGGGGCCTGGACAGATAGAGGAAGTGGAAGTGTTGACAACATGCCTAGTTAAAGACTAGTTCGTGAAACATATAGTGATCTTGACCTTACGGGGGGGATCTTAATATTAAAGGAAATATACATCAGGATACAAAATTCTGTAAAAGATTAATGCAAGTAATTGAAATTATGCAAAGTAACGTGATAATGCGTAGCAGAGGCTAGTTGTGAAGTAATAGTTAAAGAATGGATAGTTTAAAACTTTTTTCTCGTCAATTTATGCGTAAGATTTTAAAATATATATAAATATACACTGTATGTAGGTCCCCATATTCATTTCTTAAAATTGGTTTCCCAAAAATTTAAGCTACATAAATAAAAAAAAAAATATTATAATTATCGTACACACATAAACACCCTACATTATACAATCTAATGCACTAAGAAAGGTATTTTCCATTTATAAACATGGTAGTAGGCAAAATACTTGGAAAGGGCACTATACCTCTTTTTAGCTCACCTAGAACAGAAGGATAAAGCGACATTAGCCAATTGCAACATCTCGGGCCTTTCTGGCAAGGGCAAAACAACCTAGAATGTGTTACGTAGAGTTGTCTATGACACCCCCCCCCTCCCCCTTCATGAACATCGAAATAAATGTAGTGGACTCTTATGTGCAGAGTATTGAACTGAACCCCACATATATTGTAAAGATATTACCTAAAATATACTACAAAAGGGACAATCAACTCTGTCTATCCAATACTTTTATAAATAGGGAGCGACTTCATTTTGTATAAAATTTTAACATCCATTCGAGGTGGGTTTTTTTCGAGCTTTGCAGAAAGGCCTGAGAAGTTGAGGCTTCCATCGGCCTCGTTAATCGGTACTTTTTGAAAAATATCCTCTGAAACAACTGGGCAAATTTTTATGAAAACTTTAAGGGTCCAATGTCAAATTCTGATTTTCAAAGGTTGTCCTCTAAAACTACCTGGTATTTTTTCGGAAACTTTCATATAATGTGAGGCATATCCTCTACAAAAGTTCCACTTTTTGTTTTCATCCAATCAAAAACAAGATCACTGTTATAAATAGAACATAAGGGCGATATATATGCAGTTTTTTTTTTTTTTTTTTTTTTTTTTTTTTTTTTTTTTTTTTTGCTGATAGCTCAGAGGCAAAGTCTAACAAGCTTACGACTGTAATGTGATTCTTGCAGTTTTTGACTTCTTTAAAATGGAATTTCTTGAAAACTTCTAGAGTTGTATATAACTGCAATGACAAAATCAAGCGGAATATTGAGGCCTGTTTGTCTACCAAATACAAATGTTTGAGATCCATTTCCTGATATATAAATTGGTTGTGTAGTTTTTGTCTACATTACCGGTATTATACTTAAGTAATAATAGATGAAAATTTAAAAACAAACATGGCAAAATCTGTGCGTTTACCAAGTTCTAGGACTTAATTTTAATTTAATTTAGGAATTAACGCCCTATTTTGGGTCTTTTGCGATTCCTCTACCAAGCTGTAAATGAAGTGAATCCAAAATATTTTACAAGCAATTGCAAGAACTACATATGCATGATTATATAAGGTAGAACTTTTGTACAAAAGCAATGCCTTAGTACCGTGAATCAAAATCGAAGCAACAATTCAGTAGTGTCGCCGTCCGGAATTTGACCTGTACCCGGAGTGGTTTTTAGGTAACATAATCAATATTAATTGGAGGCGGGGCTATCGATTTGCGTCAGTGTCGACATCTCTCTCTCTCTCTCTCTCTCTCTCTCTCTCTCTCTGGAAATTCGAATATGCATGTGCATGGTATGATGTCAATATGAAATTAAAAGATTTCTCTGGAAAATATTGTGAGGACACGCAAAAATATAACATTTAATTTGATAAATTCTGCAAATGGCAGACCAACCAAACACACTCTTAGACGTGATTTAGATCTGTTTTCACAAGTACACTCGCAGCTGGACATCACGTGATGAATTGTAATATTCAACATGTCAATCGAAGTCAAATCAAGGTTAACGCAATCATGGAATGCAATGGTTTTGAACGTTTTTTGTAAAATGAAGTATGAGCTCACGTTTGTCGGCTCATCTATTTTTAGTTTTTAATTATATTGTTCAATATACAATTACAGTACAAACGTGCGCAGATTATGTATAAAGACGATGAAAAATGTGTGATCCTGATTATCTATTGATATTCAAGAAATCTTCGTGCCCCATGCCTTCAATATTTATTTGATTTTCCTCGAAAAGGGCGTTTTAAATTCATATCTGTAGCAAGAATACACAGTTAATATATCGGTGATTTATATTATGGAAAGAAACATTTTACAAAACTTCAATTTACGACTTTTTTCAGGACTCTTAAGTCCACCCATCCAAAGTTTTTGTGAGTTTTGGTTCTGGACTAGGTATTGGATTTTTTTTATTGGCTACAGCCAGGAGTTTGTGCGCCATATTCGATTATTCACTCGCTATATCTGAGAGCCTCTATATAAGCCGTTCACTTAGTCACTGTTCAATGTAATCAGTTGTCACCGGTGCAGACGGACGTAGGCTATACAGCACTCGGTAGCGACAAAGGGTAAAATCTGTGTACTTCTACGCCAGGAGAGTAAGATACCAAAGAAACTTACAACAGTTGCACGGGTCAGCTAGTGCAGTATACAAACAAACACAAATACACATAACTGCAATAAAACGAATAAACAAAGGCAATGCAAGATAACCAGTATGAACACGTCGCCATTCCATGCCGATACCCGAATGCGAAGAGTATATCTCGGTGCTGATATCGTGGATAGTATAATCGAATATGGCGTATGCCTATTTACGAGTCGTGTTCAGCTTTTTTAAAGAAGGAAGACAAGTACAATTGTATGAATGAAGGGGAGAAATTAATGAATTGGAAAAGAGAAAGACTGATTTTCATGTTTTAAATGCATTTTATGATAACAGACTGCGTTGGAAAATCTGCATTTGCATGAATGTATATAACTATATATCAAGCTGTTGAAGTAAAGTAAAATTCCCTTCATAACTATGGCATATATCAAATCAGTTTTGCAGAGGTTAAACTCCTCATGGTAATGATAAAGTTATGTATACAATATACATAGTCATGTGAACCCAGGTGATTTTCACGTGAAATTTTAATTTTACGTTAGCATTCGTGTAGTGAAAGAACATGTGAATTCCATGTGATGCATACCAGGCTGTCTGTGTAAAAGAGATAAACAACGAATGTGTAAAGTGCATGACTTTGCATACTGTAGAATAATATTTAGTTAAAATTGAGTTTATTTATAATGGAGGGTGGGGTGTTTGAAAATTGTTGATAAACCTCATCTTATGTTTTTAATGATTGCTATGTAAAGTGCGCGTATTTGACCGTAATATCTTTGTTAATTAAGTAGTTTTAATGTTCCGGTATGGTAGAGTAGGCTTTCCCCTGTAAAATCTTCCCCCCCCCCCCGGGAGAACTGGCCATAGAGTAGGATTTCCCCCCGGAAAATAGACTCTAGAGTAGACTTTCCCGACGGAAAAATGACTCTTGAGTAGGATTTCATCTACGGAAATCCAATACCAGATTCAATTTTCCAGGGGGAAATCCTATTCCGTCTAATAGTTATAGAGTGCGATTTCCCCCAGAGCCAATTCCCCCCTAAAATATCATGGTTGTACTTATATACAAGGGGAAGGGGGCGATATACTGTTACAAGTGTCCTTTCTTCAAAATGATGACCAGTTCCATTAAAACGTACGGTGTAGGAAAAATTAAAGCATCAGGCCCGTAGGAAGCAAATACGGGGGGGGGGGGGGCACAGATATACATTTCAATTGACAGTTGAGGGGGCACTACCAAAAAATTTCCTGACAAGCAAAAAAAAAAAAAAAAAAAGGGTCATCAGACGTTTTTATTGAGGGGGCACAAGCATATAGTATCTACGTTTACTATAGTAATCTATGCATCGGCAAAATTATTTGGGGGGGGGCGTGCCCCCCTCCCCGGTTCCTACGGCCATGAGCATTAAAATCTTATTCTTTTTATCTGGTCAAACTTATTTCCGCATAAAAAAAAATAATAATAATAATTGCCAACTGATTACATTGTCCTTTTTTATTATTATTATTAATAATAATAAAAAAGGACAATGTAATCAGTTGGCAATTAACTATATACATAGAAACAAACAGAAATTTTATTTTAGAATAGTTTTTTTTCTCCAACTGTATTTCAAACTACATGTACATAATATTGATGTGTGTCTCTCCAAAATTCTGATGATTGAATATTTCCATGGAACTAAAAATGCGTCAATTTCTAATAATTTTGCAAAACTTTTAGAGAGTATTTGCTCTCTGTTCTCAAATCCAATATTACATCGTTAGGGTCAAAGGGACATACTTGTGCTGAAATACTGGGCCTTTAGAGGGCAAACAAATTATCAAATCACCAATAGTACCCTGATATAATTTTAAAACTCGTGAGCAGACACATATACCGCTATGCCGAGAGAGGGTGTTGAGACATCGAGTCTTACGATTTTTTGAGTGACTAATTTTAAAATTTACCACAAATGTTTTTGAACAACTGTATATATTTTAAGATTTCTACTAAATTCGACAATTCTTCAATCATTGCAGGATATAAACGAATATGCAAAATTATCGGTTTGGACGAGAATAACAAAGCACATAAACTTTAAATGTTGTTTAAATCTATAACCAGCTGTCGTGGACTATTTGTGTCGGAAGTAATCCCTAATATTGTTTTTGTCTTTTACTATAATTCCGCCAAATAAGGCTGATTTGCAGTAAAAAGTCTGAGCTGAGATGAGTGAAGCTAAATCTCGAGATTTTTTATACCCCTGTAATCGGAGATTGAGGGCATATAATTTTTGGTCTGTCCGTCTGTTTGTTTGTCCGGTTTTTGAACGTTTTTTTCTAGGGCTCTTATATTTAAAATGTGTATTCCCTGTGACAAGACCATTCTGGTGATACCATATCTTTTTGACCTTGGAGCTTGATCTACTTTTTAAAAAATTATAACTACAACCAATAAACGGTTGGTGCTAGGGCTTTCATATTTCACATTTGTATTCGTTGTGACAAGCCTTTCTTTATTTACCAAAATTTCTACCTCATGACCTTGATCCTAGAGTTTGACCTACTTTTGAAAAGCTGTAACCTTGACTATGAGATGCCATAGGGGGCATTAGTGTTTCACAGACACATCAAATGGAATGGACGAACATGTTTGTGCATAGAAGGGTGAAAGGGGGGGGGGGGTCGGGAACATGTAAGATATTCGGCCATTTTTTTTTTTTTTTTTTTTTTTTTTTGCCCTAGTGGTTCAGACTAAGTAATTTTTGGGAAGTTTCAATAAAAAAACAATGTAAATCCTTTAGAATGGCCCTATTCTGACTTCTCTGGATCCGCCTGTTGTAATGTTATATACTCCTACATGTAAACGTTTTCTATCTGATTCATTCATTTTCTAGAACGAACTTAGTGTTTGCAACAACCACTGTGGCCAAAGACCCTTCGTGGTGGAGTGTAGGAAAGTCGTCTTCGCGGTCTTAAACGAACGTTGTGTTCGCAAATGACCTTTGCGGCCAAAGAAATCTGTAGGAAGTGTTCATATTGCCTACGCTAAGCATCGAGACAAAGCTTAGAATGAATGAGGGAAGTACTGTTTACAGACATGTACAAGGATCTTGTATTTCCTCGACACTGAGCTAGCTTCCCTACCCTTGTAAAACGTCTAGATCCATGATTTGTATATTGTCCTACCTCTTTCGCCAAAATAAAACAAGCATTCTAAGAGCTTTGTATAGGCATACTAATCCCCTACCGGCAAGTGTATCTGGTTCCCCTTAAAAATTAAAAATTGCCGTATTCTGTCAAAATTCGTTGAAGCGGAACGAAACTCAAAGTTGATTTGTATGCCTAATTCATCGAGGTACACTCGCATACTGTAGAACCAAAAATCAACTCAATATTTGAAAGCGTTTTAGAAAAAAAGAAACAAAAAAAAAATACGGAAAACCAAGTGGGACATACTGTAAGACAGACAGAGGGACCGACGAGGAGGAAACCTATAGTATCTTCCGATTAAACCGGTGACTAAAAATAACAGCAACTGGCTGGATGACGGATCCACTGTCAAAGTTCGTTCTCTGCTAATTTTAAAGAGTTAAAATGCCTCGATCATAATCATGACCATTAATAACAGGGATTAAAGTAATATTTTTTGCCCTATACAGTGAGTGTAGAGGTATGGAGGTAAAAACTAATGTATCATTGGTACAGGGTCAATACAGTACGTATTAGTAGGTTTCAAATACACAACATATTGAACATGTTCAAGAGGGCATTGATACTAGTATTTCTTCGTGAGAAATAACTTATGTCTCTCCTACCCCTTTCTCGGTTCCTAAAGCCATCTTGGATAGCATACATCGTGTGCCTGCAATCTATTTTTCAGTTGCAACATGGTGGACGAAATTATATAAGGACAGACTGTTGCTGAAAAAATATGCTATCGTCATTCTTCAACTTAAAGGAATTCGAAATATTTCTGAAATACATATATCTGACTTCATGTCGAGCAATGCAGAATTGAAATTAATATTTCTGCGCTCTCTTAATTACGGAAGCGTATTAGTGGCAAGTAATATTTTTTTAATGGCACAGTTGATGTAAAGCAAATAACGTAACGACAAGCTGCTGTATATGATTTAAAAACATAAAATCTTCATTGTATTTGGACTTAAGCAAAATCTTTAATTTTTTGATTTTTAGGTTTGTTATGGTCTGCCACAGAAAATGTGATGAAGGCAGTCGAGCATCGCACATCATAAAGACATCATACATGTGTATAGAATGCTCAGCTCCACTTTAATACTCTTGATCAACCCTGATGTAATCATATGAAACATAATCACCAATACTGCAATGTTATATTCGTCTAGGAGGTAACAGAATATAATGTCTGTTAAAAAGTATATGAAAAATAACCTTCGCAGAATCAGCAACGTAACACTGCGTACCATTTCCTGATTTTCTAACAAAGTATACCTGTTATGAAATATTTGCAAAATATTTCAACGCAGACGAAATGAGAGACTCGGGCAAAAAGAATACTTGTTATAGAAGATATACCTAGAATCATGTACTTAATGTACACTTGCTCTATGCCTTAAAATATTTTCAGAATCGATAAAAAAAAAATGTCAGATAAACAAGTCTCATATATCAATAAAACACAAAAAGGTATCTCATGAGGATATGAAATTTACAAGAGAAGTTAGACTGCAGTTAGCCGCAGAAACTAAATTTCTTTCCCGAGGGTACCATGTGATAACGCAATAATCAACCGATCGGAAATTAAAGAAAAAGAAAGAACGTCGCTTTTTACATCTTAAAAGGATTTAAATTAAAAAAAAAATCAGCTTTTATCATGCACACTTTTTTTAACTGTTGTAAATTTTATTTTTAACTATTGCTGAGGTCAGGAAAATGTTGAATCTTTATTTTTAGTTCGTATGAGTTAATAAGATAGGACACCTTGAACTCGGCAGTACCTGACGATAATCTCGGAAACTGCGTAATGAATCACCCTCATAAGGTACTTCAGAAAAATCAAGGTCGATTAAGCGAAAACAAGACAATATTTTATACTGCTGGGGTGATCTTGTTATTTTTAGGTATGACGATCACGTGAATTGAAATGGTGCAATATCCAATTTTATTCGAAACATGTCACAATATCCTTACGATAGCATATATTGAGATTTTTTTAGATTGAAAAAAGTATTTAAGCTTTTACTTCTTCTATGTGTTCACCGTTTGACGCAAGTTTAATGTGTGCTTTTAGAGGTCAAAAAATAATCAAAAACCGTGAAGTATAGAATGCGCAAAACTATTTTTAAAAAACCAAGAAGACCTAAAGCTGCTTTCATATAGGGTTAATATTTGCTTTTTCAGTGACTAAATAAGTAAAGTTGAATTTTTAAAGATTAAATTCACATATGCCTGCCCTTATTTTGAACCCTGTGTCCTTTAAATTGTTCTCTTCTGCAAACCATTAGTAAATAAAATTGTTGACCCATTAATATTTTGACGTTTTGATATATTGCTATATCTTAAATTCATTTTCAAAATTATATACATTGTATTTAAGCAAACTGCAATCAGAAAAATCTGATAAGCAGAATAAAATAAGCATTCAAAAGAACTTTTTTACATTGAGGGATTATAGTTAGTCTTTAACTTTGCAAACCGATTCAGTTCTTTGTGGGCTCTGGGGCTTAAAACTCATCTGTGCACTTATATGATAAATTTACGGAAAATGTACAAGAAGAATAACAGGAAAACGACATAAAAGAGTAGATATATACATGCATGTAGAATAAATGCTTATTTTCAAATTGTCACATCATTTCTAACGTAACTAGAAGATAAATTTACCAAGTTTATATATTTGTATATTTCTTTCACATTTTCAGTATTAAACATTCGCAGCTTTTTTTTTTCAAATCAAAGGTAAAAATAAGGGAAACTAAAATAAAATGATACTCATCTTCAACACAACTTGAATATAAAAACAATGTCTATGTTGGTCATTGATCCGTGTTATATATCATATCTACCTGTTTGTATTGTTATTGTGACGACAGTAATCTTGAACTACATTTCTGACCACGAAGTTAGAATTGATTTCCGTAAATAAAATTGTAAAATTGTGTGTTGCGATTAAAATATTTTAAAAAGGAGCATTTACTATAGAACTCTCTTATTAAAACAAAATAATTATCATCGTCGCTATCAAGGATACCCAAACGCATTGTAAGTATCTACAAGAAATCCACAAAGGGTTATTGTCAAACTTCAGCACATATTACTAACTGAGGCTGACTCAGGCATGCACATACATAAAATTTAATCTTTGTTTTCATATATCCAGCCACGTCCCTTCCTTAACCAACGTTTCTATGCTTTCAGTACTTTGATTATCGTATTAGTTTAATTTTCATGTGGCCACTCCTTTTCCTGTTTTTCATTCTGAAGGTTCATCATCCCTCTGTTCATTCATTAATTCTAATGATTTTCAGAAAATAAATAAATAAATTTTTAAAAAATCCAATTTATGATTAAAATTCACACCATTTCAGCATATCTTACAGGGCAAAATTTGACAGAAATGGACTTTAAGCTTAACAATTTCATAAAGACATAATAGTCATTTATTCCATTAAGAGTTATCTCTCTTAGCAGAGGGTCAGTGACCCTTAAATTTGAGTGGGATATTAGCATTTCCAGAATGCAGTTTATCACTATGCAGAAATAAAATGTACTTGAACACTGTTTTGAGAATTGAAAGTTATGATTTGAAAAGCATATTTATTATTTAACAAAATATAAAAAAAAATATACATGTATATGCAAACATCTTCAACTGAGACACAAACACACCCAAAATAAATCTTAAATTCACTCAATGCAGTCGGTCAATAAAATTCAGGAGATTCATTTTCAACAAAAAATCAGAAGATAAGTTGAGATCGGTGGGAACGTTTTGGAAGCATTGCCAGTCACTATCTTGTATTGAATACCCCTTCACAGAATGCTTGCAAGTTTACGTCATTTCCGGAACAACACTGACTATAAATTTCCATACTATCGTATGTACGTCCACAAACGTAACAAATCGTATTCTGAATATCGTTCAGTGAACACTTTGAAGATCGGATAGCGTCCAATGTAAAAGAAGCACGCTTTGCGACATCAGTTTGTAATAAAGATGAGGGGTAGGCGCTCGTTGACACCAACAGCAGAGCCAAAAATAAGGCTGTCAGGAAGTGAACCATTGATAATTTCATCTGTAAAGAAAAAAAAACATGCATGTGACATTAGAAAAATTTTTTCTTAGAATATATCGAATATCCTGGATTGCTATCCAAATACTCTACCCCCTCCCCCACCCCCATCCCAAAAAGAGATAATATATCTGACAGTAGTATTAAGTCAATTCGACGATCATTTTCATTGCTAATGAAAAGAAGTTTTTATACAACTGTTGAAATGATTCTTTTAAACCCCCTATCATTTCCTATATTTAGCTTAAAGTATACTATATATTCTTAAAATAGTACTCTCTTGACGGTCATAAAGTACTCCTTCATCCTTAAAATTCCTGAGATAACATATTCGGGAGGGTTATATTTGATAAACAGATAATCAAAGCGTCCTTGCTATTTAATCCTTAAGTAAATGAAATATTGCGGGGTCTTGCACGAGTGACGAAGTACCCGTAATGTCGCAATGCTTTCTGCTGATAGGAAATCAATGGCAAATCTATTCCCATCTTCAGGTGTTTAAGAAATTATCGAGATTTATCAATTACCCCCGCCTACTTTGGAAAAGATATGACTTCTTAATTAATAAACAAGATAATATTGATTTATTAATGTCAAAGCAAAATCTGTGTACGTGAAAATGAGAATGGAAAGCCTGCCTTACATTTGAGTATTAAGTGCACAGAAGACCAGAGTCCTGCAATACAGAGCATGGCTTTTTTTTTCCACTGGAAATAATATCGAACTTTGATATTTCCGTAATATTTTTTTATTTCAAATGAGTTTTTGTATTTTAAAACAAATTCACACAGTAAAGAAAACTTTACTTTTTGTTTTATTTTGTTTTTAAATATTTTCTACCCATTCACCCCCTCTGCTCTTAACTTTATTCTAAAAACCATGTTAAATTCCATCTTTAAAAAAGAAGCATCAATGCACCAAAAATTAAAGTTAACAAAAATATAAATGAAGGATAACAATTTCAAGAAATATGTTACAAAATAATTGTAGCAGCAATGCAATACTTGTGCTTGGAGAATTGGAAATAAATTACTGTATAAAGATCTTACCCTGCTATGGTTACGAGCTTATAAGGATTGCTGGTTTTTCAACTCGTGGAGAGATTTTATAATCCTGTTATCGGAAATAGGCGGGGACATACACACCTCCGAAGGAGTTGATGCAATGGGGAATATTTTGGTTCCCGAAGAATTTTTTTTCTGAATAGAGTGTATTAATGGCAAAAGGGTAAAAATGTCACGTTAGATTTTTTTGTTTTTATTTGTTCACTGGTATCTTTGATATCCTCCCTCAGTTATAGGATACGGAGGTTGATATTTTCGCAGAGCACTCTTGAGTGTCTAGACTGCTGACCGAAGTGACGTCACAGGAAGAGGTGAAGAAATGGGACATATGATTTTTCTGTTTAAACAGTTTAGAATTTTATAGTTTTAATGGGTAACAAACTTTCAAAACTTTAAGGTGGCTTAAGAATATCAACGTGAGTCGGGCACGTGAATCTCCATATTTTTTTTTAAAATAAAGTTTTGGCTTCATGTGAATGCATATCTTTTTGAGTAAAAAAGAAATTGCTGCTTAATGACTTCTGTTGTCTACCGATTGCAGCACACTTGTGGTATTTCGCACATTTCTGCAATGTACGGTAATTTTAAATGAGACTTATGCTCTTATATTAAAGGTGCATATTTTTAATAGAATGTGCATGAAAAATTATGATAAAAACTAATCTTTTAAATCACACGGTAAGTCCAAGTGAAACTGGTTCAATGTCAGGGTAAATCTTCCTGTCAAAGGCGACCTTTGCGTCATCCAAGGTCATAGAAGCGTCGTAAAAATTTTGGTCAGTTGCAGCATCCAGGGCAATAACCGAACAAAGCATTCTTAGATCCCCCACAGACACATGTAAAACCCTAGGTAGTTAGATGAATTATGACCTGATTTTAAGCTAACGTTCCGAGTCGTATAAAGATAAGAGAACAGACAGATAGATGAAGTATTTTCGGGAAAAACTACCAAACCTCACCTAACTTGGACTTGCAGGAGGCTGCTTAGAGATAATGAAAATAATTAATTTTCCAGGGAGAGACGAAAGTGTCGTTTAGGAATTTGCATTCCTTGACTAGCACCTGTTATTAGAGCGTTGAAAACGTAATTGAGAGCTACAGACTGACTTTATGTGGAAATTAAAAAATCCGCAATAAACTAACTGTTAACCATGGCAACACAAAATCTGAACAAAAAAATTCAGCACATAATATACGTATTTTGGCAAAAATTTGAATTGCGAGAAAACTTCCAATATTTCGGTATATATCAGTTTCCATAGAATAAGAGAAAACTAAAATGACTCAAACGAAATTTTGTATCAGTATTGATTGTGAATTTGTGAAATTCGACAATCAGCGGTAGTAAATGATGTAACAAAATCTCTTGACAGTAAATTTAAAATCATAAGCAGTTCATCTTTCTTGAATTAGACAATTCATAATTGTCTAGACATGGCTTTGTCTTATGTGTGAGACCAAAAATAAAAAAAAAAGTCTTCTGATCCATACGCAGAACTCACAAAACTTGTATCAAATTAAGGCCACTAAAGGGAAATTTCAGTTTGTTCTATCGAAGAAAGAAAATCATTGAAAATTATAAATATAGTTCTCATAGTTATGAATGACCTATTCCAGTAGATCTTGGTTTAATTTGTTAGTACTTATTTATTTTATGAAAGTAAAGAGATTATATCTAGAAAAATCATCTGCCAACTCACTGGAAGACAGCAGTTGTTACGACAATATATGGAATCTTAAAACTTTCTTAGTCAACAAATTATTTTGCATACATTAAGAATCTAACTCATACAATTGCTAAATGGTAGTCCAGATGCTAGTCAGGTGCTTGTCTATCTATAAAATAGTAATCTGGTGCTTGTCTACCTAATACTAATCAGGTGCTTGTCTATCTATAAAATACTAATCTGGTGCTTGTCTATCTATAAAATACTAATCAGGTGCTTGTCAGGTGCTTGTCTATCTATAAAATACTAATCAGGTGCTTGTCTATCTATAAAATACTAATCAGGTGCTTGTCTATCTATAAAATATTAATCAGGTGCTTGCCTTTTCAGGTGCTTGCTTACATAGGCTCTTGTTTACCTAGAACAAGCTTATCAGATTTTTGCCTGACTAAAATATGCTTAGCTTATGTCTAGAACATGTTAATCACGTTTTGATAATTAGAACATATATGCCAATCAGGTTCTTGCCTACCCTGGCTTTCTTATCAGGTGCTTGCGTATCCAGAAAATTCTAATCAGGTACTTTTTATATCTTAGAACATTCTAATCTGCTTTCATATCTAGAACATTCTAATCAGGTGCTTTCATATCTAGGACATGTTTATCACCTAAAAAATGCTAACAAGTTCTTGCCTTTTTTTGAAATGCTAATCAAGTTTTTGCTTACTCTGACTTATACTTATTGGTTCTTGCCTGGTACCCTGAAATTCTTACTGGTTTTGCCCACCCTGACATACTTATCTACATCTTGCCTACCTTGCTTATCTGGTTCTTGTCTATCCTGACAAACCTCTCTGGTTCTTGCCTACTCTGCAATATTTGTCTGATTCTTGCCTACTCATCTGGCTCTTGTCTACTCTGGCATACTTTTCTGGTTCTTGCCTATCCTGACATATTTTTCTGCTTCTTGCCTACCATGACTTTCTTATCTGGCTCTAGAATAGCTTGACAAACATGTACTTATTTTGTTTTTGCCTACCCTGAAATTCTTAACTTGTTCTTGCCGACCCCAACATACTTATATGGTTCTTGTCTTCTCTGACATACTTCTGTGGTTCTTGCCCACACTAACATACTTATCTAGTTCTTGCCTACTCTGACATACTTGTGTGGTTCTTGCCCACACTAACATACTTATCTTGTTCTTGCCTACTCTGACATACTTGTGTGGTTCTTGCCCACACTAACATACTTATCTAGTTCTTGCCTACTCTGACATACTTGTGTGGTTCTTGTCCACACTAACATACTTATCTAGTTCTTGCCTACTCTGACATACTTATGTGGTTCTTGCCCACACTAACATACTTATCTAGTTCTTGCCTACTCTGACATACTTCTGTGGTTCTTGCCCACACTAACATACTTATCTAGTTCTTATCTGGTTGTTGCCTTCTCTGACATATACTTCTGTGGTTCTTGCCCACACTGACATATTATCTGGTTCTTGCCTACTGTGACATACTTCTGTGTTTCTTGCCCACACTGACATATACTTAACTGGCTCTAGCTTTCCCTGACATACTTATCTGTTTTTTGCTTACCCTGATAAGCATGTCAGTGTAGGAAAGGCCATATAAGTTTGTCAGGGTAGGTAAGAAGCAGACAAATATGTCAGGGTTGGCAAGAACTACATAAGCATGTCAGATTAGGTAAGAACCAGATAAGCAAGAGCCAGACAAATATGTCAGGATTGGCAAGAACCAGATGAGTATAACAGGATAGGTAAGAACCGATAAGTATGTTAAGGTAGAAGAAAAACAATTAAGCCAGAAAAGAAAAGAACTTGTTAGCATTTTGTAGCTGACTCTGACAGATACTTATGTAGCCCTTGCCCACCCTGGAAATATTTGTCTAGTTTTTGCCTACCCCGACATACTTATCTGGCTCTTGCCTATCCTCACATATCTTACTGGTTGTTACCTATCCTTATATATCTTACTGGTTGTTGCCTATCATAACATTTTTTCCTGGCTCTTGCCTACCCTAACATACTTATCTGTTTACCATGACATATTTGTCTGGTTCTTGCCAACCCTGACATATTTAACTGGTTGTTTCCTCCTGACATATTTAACTGGTTCTTGTCCATCCTTACATATTTAATGGTTCTTGCCTTCCCTGACATGTTTATTAGGTTCTTATTTCAGGTATGAATTAGAGGAGTATAACAGTGTTCCACAGGACAGTCAAAAGAGTCAAAGAGTTCAAGTTAAGTATTCACACCTGAATTGTAGGATTTCAAAACTACCAGGCAAAGGTTTCCAATTTTAAATGATCTATAATAAATTTGTACATTCCCTTTTTGAGAATAGGCACTGATTATCATGTCCATTGGTAAATATGGTTATACCCTGTGCAATATAAAATATCTTTTGTTGGTGCGTCTGTCTATTTCTGCACATTTTTCAGAAACGATACTTCTACTGTTGTGGTTCAATTTCAATTAACAACAAGTTGATTTGAGGTTCAATTGACAAATGTGATGAATGGTGTTTTCACTGTTCTTAAAAATGGAAGAAAGGAATGATATTTTAATTTTAAAAAGATATTTCTCATAAGAATCGATTTCAAACGTACAAACACACAAATAAGTAGGGGAAAAACCAGGGTTCTGGACCAGTGTCCTCCCATAGAGTTACTATGGAGGATCCTCCTGGTATCCTCCCAGCGTGTGAGGATACCCATGACGTCATCTAATGAATTTAATTAACAAATTAATTATGAATTTAATTAAAAAATTAATTATGAATCATCAATTAAAAGTTAACCAAGTGTCAATTATTAGTAAATACATATATCCCCTCTTGACTGTGGACTACCCCCCCCCCCCTGACTGTAGACTCCACCTTAGCTGTGAACTACCCCCTGACTGTAGACTCCACCTTGACTGTGACCTCTTATCACTTGGGTATTTGAGGTAAATTGAAATGTTTTATTTATTTATCAAAATGTCGCTGTGTAATATGGATTTTACATAAAACTAAACAAAACATTAGAAAAGGTCGATGCATTTATTTTATTGTTTTGATCAAGTTGCAGTCAAGCGAAACACAGGTGAACGCAATGTGTGTTGTATTGGTTAATAACGCCACTTCTATTTATAGAATACAGGTAAACATGTCACGACAAGCATTATGGACAAGATTAAACTGGTTTAAAATCAAAAATTAGACGCCATATTGGTTTTTTTAAACGTGCTTATTTTGACATTTTATTTGTAAAACTATCTAGCTGTTTGCATCAGTGTCAGAACTTGAACTTTATAATGATCAAGAATCCTCACAGCGGATCTTTAACCCTTAACAACATTTCAATCATTTTAAAACAGTGACAAATTGACAATAAATGAAAAGTAAAATGAAAATGAAAAGTAAAATGAGCAATGTGTCAATAGTTTTCGACATAAATTTCATAAGTTTGACATGGCATACCGGTCAAAAGGTTAATCCAAATTAAAGTTACAGAGTTTTATTCATGATTGTCCTTAATATTCATAAAATGTGTGTCACACAAAAGAAACATACACGCTTATCCATGACCCCTGTATATAGCAACGTGAAGCAAGAGAATTCAAGCGAGACACCGGAAAAGCGTCTTCTCGCGGAAGCGGTCATCACCATCTAATGCATCAAATCAGTTTTGGGGTTAACATTTTTTTTAAATATCCAATCAAATTAAAGAATTTTCACAGTCAGTATAACGGGTATATAAAGACCGATGATAATCAAATTCATCACTTTGTGGTGGACCAGACGGTCAGGTAAGTCACTCTTTCTAAAGAATAATCTAAAATAAAAGTTAATCGTATTTTAATGGAAAATGTTAAGATTGATTTTTCTAAGTTGTGGTTATTAATGATAAACTTTTTAATTATACTGATATGTGTTTTTCTTTAGGTTGTGATTATCTCAGAAAAAAGTTTAATTAATTTTAATCTATTAAATTGTTATTTATTTGACTTTTTTTTTATTTGTAGAAACAGCCTTAAAGAGGGTTTACTGTATTCAACTGAAGAGGCATCGCTAATTAGTCTAAGTATTACAATAAAATATGAATACAAGCAATTTAGACATGATTAACAATATGAAATAAATTATGAATTCTGAGACATTGCTGCACATGAACAAGGTGTACCGATATAGGGCGATGTTACTAGCTCACAACGGACAGGAGAGCGTTAACGTAACATGTCCCCGTCATTATCGGGAAGACCTGTCCGACTCAAGTTCATGTGAGCCTACTTCGGTGGGCGGAGCTCCGTCCCTGGTGACAGGGATGTTGATGGCCGTGCAATGGTCTTGAAACTGTGGTTTCTTAATCAGAGTTCAGTACTATCTAAATAAAATTATATAAACATATATATATATATATCTCCTAATGCAAAATTTTCTGTTAATTACTTGTTTATTTTAATTATTTTCAGATTAGCTGTCTACAATGAAGTCTGTCATATGTAATGTGTGTGGAGCATCATTTACACATTCATCAAATATGTATCGCCACTTAAGGTCAGCTCATAAAAGTTCTGGGCACAAATGCACTACCTGTGGCATGCAATTTAAAAGAAAAGATAACTTTCAACGCCACATGAGAATACAGCATCCAATGACACGTGTTCCAAATTCCGGTGCTGAGAATCAAAACATTTCAGTAGACGAGAACGACATTGAGATGTCAACAGAACCTCAAGAAAACAATCAAATTGGAGGAGGCCTTACAAGCAATGAAACCAATGATTGCATTACAGAAGAAGAATCAATAAATGGAAATCTCAAGGTTTACAATTTACCCGCTTTAAATAAGACGAAATTTGACCCCCTTCAATTCTTACATTCCAACTTTGACAAAATTAAGAAAATTCTGAGGACTGCCTTGTTGAAAAGACAAAGTATCAAATGGTATTTAACAATGCAAGTCCGATTCAAAAAGGAAACGAAAGGTCAGACGGAAATGGTGGAGCCTCATTTTCATGGACGTTGTCATATTGCATTAAAAGTCGTTGATTTGGAACAAAGCCTACAAGATAGCATCAAAAAGATAATGACTTCATTTTTAGAGTATCAGAGACAGGGTAGCAATTGGACACTCGATAAAATTATAGGATTGACCTTAAATGTCGCTAAATACAAACCTTTACGAGGATCAAGTTTTATCCCACTGCCAATCAGACTGAGAGTCAAAAAAGCCATTGTGAACGTACAAAATACAGATCAGAAATGCTTCCAATGGGCTATCTTATCTGCGCTACACCCAGCAGCACACCATGCCCAAAGGGTTTCAAATTACGTTCCATATGTTGATGAACTGGACTTTACTGGAATAGAATTTCCAATGCAGATGAAGGACATTATTAAGTTCGAAATCCAGAATGGCATATCTGTCAATGTTTTTGGTTATGAAAAAGGACATGTTTATCCCATTCATTTGACAAAGCAGCGTTTCGAGCGTCACGTAGATCTTTTAGTGATAACAAACGGACAACGATCACATTACTGCTGGATTAAAAACTTTAATCGACTTCTAGCAGATCAAAACAGCGATCGCAACCAGTATTTCTACTGCTGCTATTGTTTACATGGCTTTACAAAAGCAAAACTGTTGGAAAAGCACAGACCTTATTGCAAAGTGCATGGAGCTCAAAGGATAGAAATGCCTTCAGAGGAAAATAAGTGGCTGAGCTATTCTGACGTTTCCAAGCAACAGAAAGTTAGTTTTGTCATATATGCAGATTTTGAGTGCATATCCTCCAAAATTTCAACATGCCAACCCAACTTGTCTAAGCCAAGTACAACTAAGCTAGCAAAACACACTCCTTCAGGGTTTACATATAAGATTGTTGGACCTGATGACAATCTTACGGAAGATCACGTGACATACCGAGGAGAGAATGTTGCCGAAACGTTTGTTGACCACATGGTGCAAGTGGAAGAAAGGTTGATGAAAATTCTCCGGAACCCTTTGCCTCTTGAGATGTCAACAAACGATGAAAACTTGTTTCAAACTGCTGAAAAATGCCATATATGTATGCAAGAATTGGGTGCAGATCGTGTTCGCGACCATTGCCACGTAACTGGGAAGTTCCGAGGTGCTGCACATAATACATGCAACCTTAACCTGAAACAACGGGAACGCATACCTGTATTATTTCACAATTTAAGGGGATACGACTCCCACATAATCATGCAAGCAATTGGAAAAATGAAAAACAAAACACTGAGCTGCATTCCACAGAACCATGAAAAGTACATATCTTTTTCAATGGGAAAACTGGATTTCATTGATTCCTTTCAATTTCTGTCAACATCTCTAGAAAAACTTGTGAAAAACCTTTCAAAGGAAGGTGTAGAGAAGTTTAAGCACCTTTATCACTATATTGAAAAGCAGCATCCAGGTCAAATTAACGAAAAGATGAATTTACTCATGCGCAAAGGGGTGTATCCCTACGAGTACATGGATAGTATAGATAAATTTCGAGAAAAATGTCTTCCAGAGAGATCAGCTTTTCATAGTAGTATTGATGATCAGGATTTGTCAGAAGCTGATTTTTATCATGCACAGTCTGTTTGGAAAACATTTGAGATGTCCGACTTAGGAGACTATCACGATCTCTATATGGAAACTGACGTCATTCTTTTAGCCGATGTATTTGAAAACTTTAGAAATCTTTGTCTTCGTATTTATGGACTAGACCCAGCACATTTTTACACTGCCCCGGGACTGGCATGGCAAGCGGCTCTAAAAATGACAGACGTTCATTTAGAACTTTTTACAGACCCTGACATGCATCTATTCATTGAAAGGGGTCTGAGGGGAGGCATTTCTATGATATCACAAAGATACGCCAAAGCTAACAATCCATATGTAGAAGATTACAATCATAGCCAACCAAACAATTACCTCATGTATCTAGATGCAAACAACTTATATGGATGGTCAATGAGTCAAGCTCTTCCAACACACGGATTCCGATGGCTTTCCAAGGAGGAAATAAATTCTTTTGATATTCAAAATATCAGTGAAGATTTTAAAGAAGGCTACATTTTATCAGTGGATCTTGATTATCCAGCAGAATTACATGACCTTCACAGTGATTATCCGTTAGCACCAGAACCATTTGAAGTGAAACCAAATATGCTATCATCCTACCAGAAAGAACTACTCAAAGAGCTGAATCTTCTTGAAACATCAACTCGAAAATTAGTTCCGAATCTCCACAACAAAACCGATTACGTAATTCACTATAGGAATTTGCAGCTATACTTATCACTCGGTATGAAGGTCTCTAAAGTTCATCAAGTGCTTGCGTTTCAACAGGAGCCATGGTTGAAAAAGTACATTGACTTTAATACAAACATGCGAAAAGCAGCTAAGAATGACTTTGAAAAAGACTTCTACAAATTAATGAATAACAGTGTGTTTGGAAAGACAATGGAAAATCTCAGAAAACGAGTAGATATTCAGCTTATTCACCGGGAGCAAAGGCTTCTTAAGGTTACAGCAAAACCAGGGTTCAAATCATTTAAGATATTCAACAAAGATCTGGCATCGGTGGAACTTACAAAACAGAATCTTGTCTTGAATCGCCCTATATACGTTGGATTTTCCATATTAGAAATGTCAAAGGTACTGATGTACGATTTCCACTACAACCATGTCAAATACACATATGGAGGAAATGCGGAGTTACTGTTCACAGACACAGATTCCTTATGTTACAATATATTTACAGAAGACTTGTACAAGGATCTGGAGAAAGTAAAGCACCATTTTGATTTCAGCGATTACCCAAGTGATCATTTTCTATATGATGACACCAACAAAAAGGTCTTGGGTAAAATGAAAGATGAAACCATGTCAGAGCCTATGACAGAATTTGTAGGTTTGAGACCAAAAATGTATAGTCTTACCTATGGACCAAGTGAAAAACGCACAGCTAAAGGTGTCAGCAAATCGGTGATTAGATCGAAAATGCGCCATTCGTCGTACAAAGAATGTTTATTTCAAAGAGAATCTCACATGGAAACCATGATTACATTTAGATCAGAAAAACATCAGATACTTACCATTGCCTTGAACAAAACATCTCTTTCCCCCTTTGATGACAAACGTTATATATTGAACGATGGAATTCACACATTAGCTCATGGACATTGGAGAATTTCCCATAATGCAATGGCTTTGAGTATTTAAGAAGTGACATGAGAGAGACTGGTCATTTGATGTTCTGTAGTCGAGGAGTCAGCGTCGATCATCATGAATCAATGTAAATTCTGCCCAAAAACTTACGTGTGGCCTCATGATTTACAGCGTCACTTGAAACTGAAACACCCGAGGAAAGATAAAGGATATACCGTAAGTTTCAACCAACAGCAGGAATATACAATGTTAACCCAGCAGCAGCAGCAGCAGCAGCAGCAGCAGCAAAAGTTATACAGCACTTTAAACAATCAACTGCAAGAAGAAACCTTTTTAACGCAACAAAAGATAAATGACGCTTCAAAGAAACAATACCAGGAAACACATCTTAAGCAGCAGCAGCAGCAGCAGCAGATTTTTCAATTCAAACATCCATTTACTGCAAACGTATCGGGACCAACCTCATGTGGAAAAACATACTTTGTCAAATTACTATTACAAAACTGTCTAACCAAAATTGCTCCCCCGCCAGAACGGATAATTTGGCTTTATAAACGGTGGCAACCTTTGTATGACGTCATAAAGGACACGGTTTTCCCCAGCGTGGAATTCATTCGAGGAATACCAATGGATTTGGAAGAGGATTCTTTTTTAAATCCTCAAACAAGAAATGTGTTGATTTTAGATGATATGATGTCAAGCACCTCCAAGGATTCCCGGATCAATGAATTGTTTACTGAAGGAAGCCATCATAGAAACCTTTCAGTCATCGCTATTAACCAAAACTTGTTCTACAACAAAGATCCAACCCAAAGACGAAACTGTCATTATCTCGTTCTGTTTAAAAATCCAATAGACAAACAACAAGTGATGACATTGGCTCGACAGATGTATCCTGGAAATACCCAACAATTGATGAGGCATTTCAAAGAAGCAACAGAAAAACCCTTTGGATATCTTTTAATAGATTTAAAACCGACAACGCCTGAATCAATGCGCATGCGCACTGAAATTTTCACAGACATGCCTATAAAAGAACACAAACCAGAAACAACAAGTCATTTGCAAAGATTTTCCGAAGAAGAAAGGACGCATCTAAATAGCTCTGGTAAAGTAAATAGTCAGACTTTTGAATCCACTGATACATCTTTGCGTTCTATGATGGCATCTTGTGATGATTGTGGACTCGTATTTGATTGTACGCATGACCTCCAACGACATGTCAAGAGATGGTGCCCGGAAAATGATAATCGTAAACGACAACTCCCTCTGGATGATTATGAGGAACCACTTAAAAAGAAGCAGCATATCTTTCAGTCAGATGAATACGCAATGGACTATGACGATGATTCTCCTAATGCATCAACAGAAGAAGACTACTTCAAAAGAATGAAAAAAAGATCAAAGGTTAAAAATGAGGATACGTGGTCTGAAAAGTTCAAAAAATATCGAAAAGAGGGATTGTCTAAAATGGAAGCAGAAAATAAAGCAAATAACAAAATGCAGGAAACCAATTTTATTGCATTTTTAGACCTATATGGAAGAACTATTCTGGACATTTTAGACTTGAAAGGTGGACAGATCCACGGAAAAATAATGAATAGTATTGAAAAGTTCCTTAAAAAGGGATATGAAAACTTACCGGCTGTTCGTATGGCTCTCAGGAAGTACAAACATCTCCTTGAGGAGATGATGTATTTAACAGACGATGAACAAACAGATGATGAAGATGATGACACAGATTCTGAAGATGAAACCGAGGATGAAAATGGTGAATAAATTGTCCTCCATAAATTTATGTAATATAGAACTTTTATTTCATTTTACCGCTGGAGATTGACGAGGAAACATGTCTTGGGAGAACTATTTACGTGACATTTATTACAATCCAAATAATGCTGGTAGTTTTCTGGGACCAGACAAATTATTCCGGTATGTGAGAAAAGACGGTAAATATGTAATTAGCAAATACAAAATTAGGAAATGGTTGCAAAGACAAGAAGCTTACAGCTTACAAAGACCACTACGGAGACGTTTTCAACGAAACAAAATAATGGTGACGGGTATTGATGACCAGTGGTCTGCAGATCTCATGGATATGGCCAAGTTTGCCAAGTACAACGAAGGATTCATGTATGTACTGGTCGTGATCGATGTTCTATCAAAGTACCTGTGGATGCGTCCTTTGGAAAACAAAAAGGGGGTTACAGTAGCCATTGCTTTAGAGGACATTTTCAAGGAGGGTAGAGTACCTAAAAGAATACGAACAGATAAAGGACAGGAATTTCGAGCGAAGGAAGTTCAGAGACTCTTCAAAGATCATGATGTTCAACATCTTTATGCTCAGAATGAAACCAAAGCAGCAATTGCCGAGCGGGTCATCAAAACTATGAAGACGAGGATATATCGTTTTATGACTTACCAAAAGTCGTATGCATATATTGAAAAACTTCAAACTTTTGTCAAAAGCTACAATAGCACATATCACCGAACTATCGGTATGACTCCTAAAATTGTCAACAGTGGAAATGAAACAGCTGTGTGGTGGAAAATGTATTGGCCAAAGGATCACACAGTTATTAAAAAGACGAAGACTGTAAGAAAACCTTTTAGATTTAAAATCGGTGACCACGTTCGACTTACCCATCTCAGGAATCCATTTTCTCGCGAATATGACGAAAGGTGGACGGGTGAAATATTTATCATTTCTCAGAGGATTTTACGTGGTGGTTTACCTGTCTACAGAGTAGAGGATTTTGACGGAGATGAAATCAAAGGATCTTTTTATCAATCAGAACTTCAAAGAGTGGATGTGAAAGACGATGATCTATGGAAAGTTGAAAAAATATTAAAGACTAGAGGAAAGGGAAATAACAAACAATATTTCATCAAATGGTTTTATTATCCAAAGAAATTTAATTCTTGGATCAATGCGTCTGATGTTTCAAATCTATGATATAGGAGAGTGCACTACCCTGGACAGGTCAAACATCAGATTCCATCTTTTCAGAAAGAGCGTACATAAACACAGATCGCTTAAGTATGATATGATGGATGGTAGACGACTCTCATAGTGTAAATAAATGTATTGTACATTATAGACTAGGCTGTAGGTCATTGTAAAATGGACATGGGATGGCTCTCCAACCCATGCTTCATAATTGTAACGGGGAAAATAAAAATCTAATTAAAAAATAAATGTTGTCTCTTGTCACTGATTCAAATTTTGTTAGTGCAACTCATGATTGTGTTTGAATCAATTATTGTTGTAAGCGAGGACTATCTATAACACCTTTGTTGGCGAGGACTATCTATAACACCTTTGTTGGCTACTCTATGATATAGGGAGACTAATTCAAATGATTCTTTTTGGAAAAATAATATCATTAATGAAAATGGTTACATAATGTCATAAAAGCCTTAACTCTTTGAAAGTTACTCTAAACTTAGTTGAATTGAATCTGTGTTAGAATCGAATGCGTTTGAAACATTTTGAGATTACTAGTGTGTATAATTATATAATTAATTTAATTGACACTCCGACTACACATGACAGAATCATATCGTTTCAAAAATTATGTAATTAATAATCAAAATATAATTAATTTTAATTAATATTTCATAATTAATTTGTTAATTTAATTCGTTAGATGACGTCATGGGTATCCTCACACGCTGGGAGGATACCAGGAGGATCCTCCATAGTAACTCTATGGGAGGACACTGGTCCAGAACCCTGGTTTTTCCCCTACTCAAATAGATGATATCAAAATACACGCTTGTAATTAATCTTTATCAATGTTGAATGCTACTCTTCTTAAAATATTTCAAAATGGTGTTCCCTTCTGTATATTATTTAACAAAAAAGTCAGAATCGACAAAAAGTTTTCCCCTAGAATGTAAGAGGTTCAAACCTCTGAAGCTACGGTCTCATCATAGACTCCTGGTGATTGCTAACAATATGAAAATGATCAATATTATAGACAATAATTATGCACTGAAAATATTTTTTAATGTTAGCAAAACATAGTACATGTATTCAAAAACAGACCTTCAGTGACTGATATACACCCCAAATCTGTCAATTAACGTACAAGTTCTCGTGCACTACAAAACTATAAATGGATAGACATTGTAGCAGAAAAAGGGATTCCAATGAATCCGCCCCAAAAAATTAACAGATAAAATGGCCAAAAATACAAAACAAAATGCACACGATATGTTTTTATGTTGAGCCATGATTACTGTTAAAACTGTATTCTTCATATATAGTGCCACTAGGACAATTAAGTCTGATCAAAATGCCGAATGCATGTTCATCTACAAAACGCACAAGTCTCAAAGGTTTAAGTAACATTACAACTGTTGGCGAAAATCAGATCCTAGAGGTGCTTTTCCATAGTAGTAACTGTCATATTCTACTCAAATGAAGACCTACATTAGCACATTAACACCGGTGTTCATTCTTAGAAGTCAGCCCTCGTGTGACAAAGTTAAAAAGCATGAGAAATGTAATCTAATAAGAAAGTGCTAGCAAACAGAAAATGTGCATCCATGTCAAAACCAAGTGAATTTACATCCTGGGGGCCACCATAGGATTGGGGATTTTTTTAAATTAATTTTTTAAAAGGTTTTTCTGAATCATAATTCAAAGAGTATCTCAAATTCAAATTCGACGCATGCGAAAACAACGTTAGAAAAGGTTATACTTCACAAAGTGGCGAAGGAGTTGAAGATCGGTGCCAATTAACTCTATTGCCCGATGCCTACTGTTAAGATTGGAGTGTTTAGTTATTTTATAAGTCATCATACATTTTTGTAGAATGGAAAACCTTTGTTTGGAATGTTTGACAAATCTAAAGAAAACAAATGAAAATATGAATGCAGTTTATTTATACATGTATATATACAAATTATTCATATTCTTTATTTTTACATTAACCCGATGGCAAAAGGATATAAATGAAGGGGAAATTCATGTTAAAATAAAAATCAGGAGTCGAATTAAAAAAAAAAGGTGACAAATTTACTGGATTAAATATTGACATTGGATGAAATATTGAGTTATCTTTTTTGTTATAATAGCATATATATATTATATATATATATATATATATATATATATATATATATATATATATATATATATATATATATATATATATATATATATATATATATATATATACGAGGGGTTATCAAAAAGTTCGTGGACTGATGCGATAAAATTAATACTATGTAGTTGATGATTACAAAATTTGTAGGGAACATAAAACAACAAAAGTTTAAGAAGTGTTGAAAATTTCAGCTTGATATGTTGATAATTTGCCAAATTATCATTAAATAAAAAGAGCATTATATGATCACCCGGCGCTGTCGCCGTTTAATTATTTTTATGACGTCCGACAACGTCATTATTTCTCCATGCCCGCTCCTTCTGCCTCAATACACTTATCTTGATGAGATTCTCTTGAGTAAAGTAAAGACCTAAACCCGTCTTGTTTAAACGACTTTACAGTGTTATGAACACCTGATTTCAACGCATTAATATTGTAAATATTAAATCTACACATAGAAAAAGATCCTCGCTTGATTTGCCAGCATAATTTTCTTGCCGGTGTTCAATGTCAACCAATGATCAACGTCACTTTTCGACGTGTCTGACTTTGGACACCCTGACTACAAATCGACATTAACCGTGTGTCTCTTTTCTTGCTGAATCTGTCTTGGTATTTAAACACAAGTACTCTGGATGTTTTATTTCTCTGTAGCCTGTTTAAACATTTTCTAGGTCTATGTCAGGTTTTCCAGGGGCTGAAACTTTATAGAATGTTGTAAAATGACACCCTACCCCCCTTCGACGTCATTTTTAACCCCTATATTGTTTGGACATTCCCTGTAAAATTTACGATAAAATTTCATAGAATATATAGAATCAGGTAAAAATTGCAACTTTTACGGAAAAATTATGTCATATCACATGAGTGATTTAATGGGAATTTCGGATGACAAATGCTCATATTAGAAGAGTTTTTCTCAGTTACACTCAGGTAGAAAATACGTCATGTTCGAGGTTGCGCCGCCTTGACATACCATTGCTTACAAAAACATTTACGATTCACTCAAAAATAAAACTTATGATTTATAGTTTATTTCACGGATAGAAAAGAAGATGCTTATTTAATGTTAAAAAATTCATTGATGTATCTTAAGCGGTTTTAATTTTATGACGCTAGTCCACGAACTTTTTGATAACCCCTCGTATATATAATTTACGGAAGCCCATTAGTGCCAACCTGTATATATAAAGGAAAAAGCAATATATAAAAGTAAACCTCGATATATAAAGGAAATGCGAAATATATAAACAAAACCTGGATATATATAAAGGAAATGCGATATATATAAACAAAACCTGGATATATATAAAGGAAATGCGAAATATATAAACAAAACCTCGATATATATGAAGAGAAATGCGATATATATAAAGAGAAAATTTTCCACTGCGTGACCTGTGTCGCTCAGCTGTCCATCAAGATTATATACAGATTAACTCCTGGCAGGGGGAAATCAGTTTTACAGTACTCTTGTATTACTTTCCCAGAATCAGCGGAATAGTGTTTGTTTATTTATACATGCATATATCGATGAACTGTAATGGTAGCATTACTTAATATAATGCATTTAATTGAGTAGATGAGCATTTAATTATGTATGCATGAAATAAGTATGTTTATCGTATTTTCTGTGTATTTATTGGCTTTACATGTATTTTGATCAACTTCCTTTTTACAACTACTGTACCTTGTTTACTGTTTTACAAAAATTTAGCCGTATATTACCTTAAGTTTGGTTTCACAACCGAGACATTATAAAAATAATGTTATACATGGAGTCTTTACAAGTTCAGTTTTTTTTAATACCCTAATTCAAATTAATTTAAATTAATTATAAAAATAATATACTAATATATCCCCATTAGTTTCAAAGAAAGTGGCTCCCATCAGCCACGTACCTTAATCACTTGACTCGAGTCTAATTTAGTGTTTCGGCGGTGTGATACGAGGTTTATGATTTTTAATTTCTTACAGTTTATTACTTAGCTGCAAATCCGTCATCATCAGGAGCCTAATTGCACATCTGTTATACAGATTATTTAATTAGTGAGGAGGTGATCATATCACCCAAATTTTTATTGCGTTTATATGACACACTAGGCAATTCAGAGAAAATCGCATTGCAGTTTTTATCTTCACTAAGAATGTGCCAGTATTTTATTAATTTCCGTTTTATTTTCCGGAGTCCAGGGTTATACTTGGTTACAAAAACAAGGGGGGATCTCTTGTTTTTTTTTATTATTATTTTTTACCGTGAGAGCTGTGTCCCTATTATAATTATCAAGGACTTTTTGTATATTTTGATTGATTTCATTTTCACTATAGCCTCTTTTTTGAGATTCACTTTAAATTCACTTAAAATTTCGTTAAGTGCAGTAGTGTCACTAGTACTTCTTAAATGACGAATGCTTTCGCCTTTAATTAATGAATCCTTTAAAAACAGAAGGTTTATGAGCACCACTACGATCCAAATATTGGAACGTATTGGTGAGTTTAATATACGTTTTAAAATCCAGGATTAGATTTCTGTCAAATCTATTTCCTTTTGTAGTTTCAAAGAAAGTGGTTCCATCAGCCACGTACCTCAAATCACTTGACTCACTTGACTTGATGGGAGCAACTTTCTTTGAAACAATTACTGGCACATTCTTAGTAAAGATAAAAACTGCAATGCGATTTTCTCTGAATTGCCTAGTGTGTCATATAAACGCAATAAAAATTTGGGTGATATGATCACCTCCTCACTAATTAAATAATCTGATAACAGATGTGCAATTAGGCTCCTGATGATGGCGGATTTGCAGCTAAGTAATAAACTGTAAGAAATTAAAAATCATAAACCTCGTATCACACCGCCGAAACACTAAATTAGACTCGAGTCAAGTGATTAAGGTACGTGGCTGATGGGAGCCACTTTCTTTGAAACTAATTTCCGTATTAACAACCAAAGAGAGCATTTTATTGTTTAAATAAAACATGATATCACAGAAATGCATTTTTGCACTGAATTATATTTCAATTGAAAATACCCCATTTATATATATCGAGTTTTGTTTATATATATCGCATTTCCTTTATATATATCCAGGTTTTGTTTATATATTTCGCATTTCCTTTACATATATCGAGGTTTGTTTATATATATCGCACTTCCTTTATATATCGAGGTTTGCTTTTTATATATTGCGTTTCCTTTATATATACAAGTTGGCACTAATGGGCTTCCGTAATAATTATATATATATATATATATATATATATATATATATATATATATATATATATATATATATATATATATATATATATATAATATATATATATATTAGCACAGAAACAGCGCGCTTGACCTCTCGGCCATCTAGGCAGGTCTAAAAACTTGCTTTCGATGCCAGGCCCGAAGGAAGCAAATTCAGTTCGGGGGGGGGGGGGGGCACAGCCATACATTTTCAGTTCACAGTTGAGGAGACACTATCAAAAATGTCCTGATTAGCAAAAAAAAAAAAAAAAAAAAAAAAAGGTCGTCAACTACCAAAAATTCCTTGACTAGCAAAGAAAAAAAAAGTCATCAGACTTTTTTTGAGGGGGCACAAGCATATAGTATCTATGTTTCCTATAGTAATCTATATATAGGCAATATTACTGGGGGCACGCCTCCCCGTGCCCCCCCCCCCCCCGGTTCCTACGGCCATGGATGCCGATGGAATTATCGCTGCGCTGTTCTACGCTACACGGTCATTGAGAATGGAAGTGAAATACAGTTATTTGAACATAGTTTTATGAGAGGATCGTTACCGATACGCATCGTGATGAATTCATTTTTATTTATAAAGCACATTTTACAACAACTCTTAATTAAACTAACACAACTGTCCTAAGTGAAATGATATCAATATAGAAAGCACAAATGCATTTTGATCTAGAGTGAAAATCTAGAGTAGATTTAAAGCAAAAAACTAAAGTATTGGTTAAATTGGATGAATCATCTCGGAGAAAATGCTGAAGAAACAACAGCGAACGACGGACAATATGGCAAAGTACACGTCGACGATCTCGATAAATTAACAGATATCAATACGACACATTAGTAAGAAATTATAGTCAAATATTTTTCTTCAGAACAATTCAACAATATCAAAAAGATTAATTATATTAACCTTAATCTTAGTGTTAATTGAAAACTGCGAAGAGACTCAGGTGAGTGTCAAGGCCCCGTGGTCTGTTTTTAAACGGGTCGTTTTCAATATTTTGGTTATCTTTCCTATAGAGGAAATTTAGTTGGTAGATTTTGCTTTAACTATGTTCTGTCTAAATTGCTTCTAGTTAACTAGAAAAAAAAGTTTGAATTTCTAGATGTAATCGCATAAAATGGCGATCTACATTAAATCTACTTGTACCTAATTATTGAATTAACGACAGAAGACCGTACCTTTACATCCCATAATTAATATACTACTGCCTTGAGAGCACTAAAAATATACAGAAGAAAAATGAGTTTCCAAACTACATGAATTATTAATTCATTATTCTACACACTTTTTGGATAATTTCGTTATAGGAATACATGTGTATGTTTCGTATAGCTGACTTACGGGGGAGTTTGTGTTTAAACGTATTATATAGCACTGTCCCTATCTGCATGATGCAAATATTATATTTTTGGTATAATTTCACCGTAAATAGAATCCCTACTGTAAAACATCTCATCTTTTTTTTAATAGAACAAACTCTCTTTTTTGAATAGAACAATGTCTCTTTTTTCTTCTCCAAATTGAAATGTTAGAAAATGCATCTATAACTGTTTGATTTTGTTTTTAAATACCTCGATTCCCTTGTCGTCTCTCTTTAGTCATATTTGGACATCTTTTTGATTTTTTTTAGCGATTGCTGTTTATTTTCATGACCACAAACTTCAAGTAAGTGTTTGCTTTCGTGGGTCGAGAGTCAATGAAAATTATGCGTGTGAGAATAATAATTTACTTGTGTGGGTAAAGCATCAAAGTCAAACACTTATAAAATGGCTGCCTCTTGAAAAACCGGCAACCGCCGACCACAAGGTCTAGTGAGAGGTACAAACAAGTTTTACTTAGTTTTGTACTTTAAATATTTTAATAACTTTTACTCCGTTTAAAAGATTTATACCTTAATTTCTTTGGTAATTTTTTTATCGAGTTACCCCCCCCCCCAAAAAAAAAATTAAAATGAAATGACAGCTTATTTATTTTTGGTATTGTAAAATAAACCAATGTACATGAATTGGCAATCCTTTTGTAAATTTTATTTAATCGTTTTTGACAAATTTCGAAATAGTGTATATTTAAATTATGAAAAACAGTACAGAACGTTCAACTGTCTATGACAGTGTATATTATCCAGTTCTTACTCTTACGATTTAGGAAAAATCATATGACAGTTAGGATGTCATTCAATTTTTATTTATAATGTAGTATTACTATTTTATCTTATTTGAATGTCATTCAATTTTTTTGATGTAGCATTATTAATCTTATTTTATATGAATGTAGCAGTTACCCGATAGCTATGGTGTCGTTTATTTCGTTCTCCAACACTATTTAACTTGAATAAAAAATATATATAATATCATTGACGTACAATATATATAAAAACCTTTTAATAAGAGGGTGTTCCAAAAATAAACATCCATGTATTTTTATATAATATGAAACTGACAGCTTCAACATTTTTAGACAATGACCTTTGTAGCCGAGATTTGATTATCAGGCAGATACGATGTTATATAATATTGAGGGAGAATGCTGGGTAATGAATAATCGTCTGAAAAATGCAGTAGGGCTACAGTGCGTAATGCAACTTTGGTGAAAGTAAGAAGGCTATAGATTTGTGTATTTAATAAATAAGTTAAAGAATCTAACTTCATTAAAGACATCGAGTATTAATAGAAAAAATTTCAATCTGAGAGGAAAAAACAGAGGAGGAAGTCCCAAAAGTGTGCGGGGGAAATACCGCAGAAGTCAGTATGATTTATAGAATTCTGAAATTTGGTATGATACATGTATTTTGAAGCTATACAATTTTTTGATACAAGACTAAGAAAATCGATTCTGGTAGTCGACTGACGTTCGCGCATTCAGTAAAACTGTTATCTTCAATGCGGTAAAAGAATGATTCCTGTCTCACAGATCATTTGAAAAAATTAATTTTAATCTGCAGCTATAAAGATTTAAAAATTTTTACAATAATGTCTTGAATGTCTAGGTCATTCAGATCGAAACTCTGTCACTTAGAATTTGTTTTCTGGATTGATTTTTTTTTTGTTTTTTTTTTGGCTAGCTGTGTAAATTAGTGATATATATGAAATTTTAACCAATTTTATGTAATAATTGATTTTGTTTACATAATTGAAAGTGTCGTTACCAATATCTTGTAATTTTGAATACTTATTGTATATAGTCATTGCGAAAAATAGTGTTTTCCAAATGGAAATTATTAGATATACATTCCAAATATCCTGGGGCAAAGTTAAAAATATATAACTATTTTGATCAAGAGACACAAATAACATATTATTTAGGGACCTATATACATATGAACGCCCCTGACTATGTCTATGGGTATATACATGTAATTACTATAAAAACTTACAGGAAATGGAAAAACCTAGTGGTAATACTGTATACGAAGAATACTTGATGTTTTTATATTGGCTCTTGAAAACGCTTAAACAGTATCTATAAATGATTTGAAAAAGCTTCGTTCTTTTTGAACTATTTAAGTGCCCACAAATTACAGATAGATGTTAATTGGCAGATATTGTAATTATTCCACGGGATAAAAGATTGTATTAATGTCAAACTGTTGTTAAAGATGAACATTTTTTTTTATTTTGACGTGAAGTACACTTTTTAACAACTTTTTAACAATACATGAAATTCTTAATCCAGCAGATGCTAAGAACAAGAAATATTTGTAACTTCATACATGATGCATTTATATACTGTATGAAAGACTTGCGCCACATGTAAATGTGGTTTTAGTCAATAAATAAATAAATAGACAAATAAATAAATAAGTATAATATTATATTTTCGTTTGTAAGCATAATATAATGAAAATAATTACATAAATAATCATAGACAATAATTAAATGGACAAGATTCTTATTTTTCAAAAAATGTAAGATATATATCAGTGGCCCTTTTCACAAAAAAATCTTACGAATAAGACAAAAATTGCACATTCCTCAAGTATCTAAGCTGTACTGAGCAGGCCCGTAGGAAGCAATTTCGGTTTGGGGCACAGCCGTACATTTTCAGTTGAGGGGGCACTATCAATCAAAAAAATCCTTGACAAGCAAAAAAAAAAAAAAAAAAGGTCATATAGTATAGCATATAGTAGCTATGTTTTCTATAGTAATCTATATATGGGCAAAATTATTGGGGGGGGGGGCACGCCCCCCCCCCCCCCCCCCGGTTCCTACGGCCATGCTGAGTAGGACACAAAAAATATTATATTGTAAATTACCTTTGATAGCAAAGAAAAAATATATTTATTCAACAAAAAAAGGGACAGAGTTGTTAATTTTTTATCTTAGTCGTATTAAAGATTTTTTGTGAAAAGGGCCACCGTATTGTGCGATCTTGGTAATTTATCTCGGAATTATGAATGTTTATCGTAACAATAAAACATTTAGAACCACGAATCTAAATCTAGCATGCGTTTGAAAATAACAGAGTAAATAACGTGCCATTATTAATGTTGAATGACATTGAATATCTTATTTCAACGTGCAATACCCAAATTTAATGATTGTGACATATTTTTTCTCCCCATTTTTTGTTTAAAAGAGGTAGGTTATGGGCTTGAGATTGGGTTATACATGCTGTACATTGTGAAGACCCTGTAGATTTATAATACCAGACTGTGCCGTACACCACATGTTACAATTAGTTTTGTATACCACCTAAATCAATCTTTGACAGGTGGAGAGACTGGCAGGTGTGTGACGTGGCATATAATCTCATAGAGATTCACCGAGACTCTAAATTTTTTACTGACGTCCCTTCTGAAGATTCGGAAGAGGCGTCAGTACAAAATTTTTAGTCTCGACGAATCTCGATGAGATAAAGGCATTGCATTAAGCAGGTTGGGCACAATTCCCCTTTTCAGTAATTGTTACGCTAAAAGGGAATTTTTCCTCTTTTCAGTAATAAAAAATAATATGTTGACGGTGCGACCGTTGGGGCGAGCGCATTGTTCACTTCATTTAAGGTCCGCCTCTTCAAACCGCACGAGACATTTGGAACGTCTAGACTGTGACGTCACATGACATCGTATGTTAGTTGCATTTCCATAAACAAAGTTTAATAAGTACGAAGATTTTAATAAAGAATGTTTAATCTACTATCTGTATGCAATATCCATTAAATTAAGGTGAGTTTATTTTTTGTGAATTTTTAGTTGTTACCTCGCGAACGAAGTTAGCAGTGAGAACAACAAGCGATGCATTGTGGGTCCAGAATTACTGCGGAAAAAAATTCTATTGAATGAATGTGCAGTAGTCCGAATTTTCTCTTCGCCCAGGCGTTGTCGTTAGAGCTCACAGTGACGAGCGGCACTTTGCGCCGCTCAAAGCGCCGCTCGCTGCGCTTTGCGCCACTCGCTGCGCTCGCTTTTACTGTATACAGGAATTTTCACTTGTTTACCCTCAATTCTTGTGTTTGCTTTGAGTAAAAGATTAAGTGCAAGAATGTTTTCACATCCTCTAAATATTTATAGTCTATTAATTAAGTGTATCAGTGATTTTTTTGGGTCAAAATGCCACCGATATTCGGCTGTTTCCCCTCACAAAAATTAGCTATTTTTTTTCCCAATTTTTAGTATATTTTTCCCAGTTTCAAACATACGGAAATTATCTTTTAATTTTGAACAAAAGTCGCTAAATTTGCTGACAGAGTAAATACGTTTTTATTCTTCAATTTTAATCTCCAAATCCATGCACATGCAGTCGATTTTTTAATGAATGTGTAAAACAATGCAGATATCCATATAAGCAGATTAGTAGCTTATAATATCCTAAATGAATTGGTAAATAGTTCCAAGATACAAGTCTTGTTGCATCGTTGACATCATGATCTTGGTTTGACCGCCATTATTATATAGAGGGTCAGGCTAATAGCAGGAAATGAACAACACATAGGGTTTCACTAAAATTGGGGAAAATCAAACAGTACAGACTGTAAACTTGATTATCAATATAAGACAGTATACTAGGTAGATTATGAGTCTAAATGCTGGTCATTTTTTTAATGAAATTAGACAAAGCAATTCCAAGAAAATACTGTAGAAGCTACAAGGTGTGACTAATATAAGCCATGTTCACATTCTATAAAATATTGATGTAAATTTATTTTAAATGATTATTTTCTGAATTTAAATCAAATTCAAAGTTAAAATCAAACAAAAGCTGTTGTTGTTACTTAGTTTGATTATTTAATGTATTTTTTAGCATTCTAATTTACTATAAATAATTTTTCCCAATTTGAGGAAAATATTGCTAATTTTTCCCAATTCAAAAGGAGGGGGTGGTGGTTTAAAAAACAAAAAAAATCACTGTATATGTATGCTTAAAACTACATTGTACCACAGTTAGGTGTATTTTCTTTTGTTAAAAGTGTGGGTTATCTGTACATAACTCACACTTTTCTATAAATTCTGCTCATCAAAGATCAAAGCAGGACAAAAAACCTTTCAAGAACCAAACCACATTATTGACATTGAACAATCATCCGGACTAGCTACATACACCAAATTCAAGAGGAAAAAAATTATAAATCATAGAAAGCATTAGACAATCATTATCAATTGGAAACTTGGATTTTAGACTTTGACTTACATTAACAAATAAGAACAAGTGAAGAATCGTTTGATTAATATTTTTTTCATTTTTTCTAAAAATATTCTCATGGCCAGTTAGCTTTTACCTTAGTATTGGTATTGATATCGTAGGTATTTCTTAAATGATTCCAATATTATCTATTTATAACCCACCAAAACATTTGGTACATAAAATTAAAAACGTATTTGAATACTTAAATTCCTTTACATTAATTTTAAGTAATTTAAATCATTATGAAAAAGATGACCCTATGTGCACGAAGAACATTAGGTAAAAGGTAACAGTAAATACTGTAAAATAAAGAAATTAATTCAGTTTCAAAAGTGAATAATTTGATTTTGACATTTTAAATACAGGAAAAAATCAAATCAACATGTCTTATTGAAAACAAGCACATTTTCAATAACACACGTCAGTTAAAATTGTAATGTAGTACATGTAAAAGACTTAGATATGATCAATTTTGGTAAACTATGGTACAAGTGACTTAACCCATATAATACTGTTGATTATGTGCAGATACCCGATAGCTGTGGTCATAATGACAACTCAGAAGCTACGCTCCCTCGTGTCATTATGACCAAGTCCATCGGGTATCTGCACATAACCAACAGTATTATGTGGGGTAACTACTACATACTTATCGCTGCAAAAAGCTGAAATAGAGTGATGAAATATTTCTACGATATAGATTTCTTACGGAAGCTTATCTGTGTTAAACTTTTGAGAAAATTTTTGTATTAAATAGTGGTTCAAATGACTGGTAATGTTAAAAAACTCGGCTCTTTAATAATAATAGATTCAGTGACCCTTAACCTTGGTGATAGCTATCTCCTTTATTTCATTTTTTAAAAATATTTCTTCTTACATATTTTACCTTATAATCATGCTGAAAAATAGATTGATAAAACAGTCTAACAACCGTATTTTCTTCTTTTTTTTTAAATTCAATTATCTTGATTACTTCAGGTACTGTGCACTCAAAATTAAAGTCTGACACAAAACTATGAAGGGAGCAACACCAGAGTTGCTGTCCTTGTTGCAAAGAAAGCCAGAAAATATACGCAACATTTGTATCTTAGCACATGTTGACCACGGTAAGCAAACCACAGAATTTCTTTTAATAAGATTTTGATACCAGTTTTATTCTGCTAATGAACACCTATATTCTCATAGGGCTTTGAGTACTGACCTTAAAAGTAACAAAAAGTAACTATTATCAGAGTACATTGTATAAATATTCCATTAATTATTTTAATGTATTGTAAGATTCTTACCTATAATAAAATGATTGTTACTTGATGTATATCTATACAGGCAAAACCACCCTGGCTGATGCTCTGGTGGCCAGCAATGGAATTATTTCACAGAGAATGGCAGGCAAGGTATGGGTTTATTGAAATAATACCTTCTTTCTTAACATATGGCTAAAATTTTGCATTTTAAGCACTTGCCCTTTTCTGCCTTGTGTACAAGAGAACCTTATAGGAAGGAAGCTTAAAGCCTCTTTGTTCAGAAACTTGAGATCTTGGGAGCTAGTAGCTCTAGTTTACACTAACAGTTAAGAATGTGTTATCGACTTATTTCAGAAAAAAAATGTTTTGAAATATACTGTTTTTTTAAGCTTAACTTTATCCTGTGTGGGATGTCTGTAATTTTATATGGTAAGAATTAAATTGTGGGATGTTTGTATGCTTATACTATGCTAAAAATTAAACTTAACCAAATTTATTTTTGTTAAATTTCTTTACAAATACAAGTATATTGGACACTTTCAAATATGACCATTGAATGATTTATGATGGGAAGTATACTGTGCGATTTTTTTTTCATCAAAAATACCTGTATAACCAAATTACAGTAATTTTTCTCTAATATTGTACAGCATTCTATTAATAATGAACCAAAAAATTAATTACAGCTTCGTTACATGGACAGTCGAGAAGATGAACAATTACGGGGAATCACTATGAAATCCAGTGCCATTTCATTAATATACAATTATAGTAAGTTATTGTTTATATAGCTGTAGTAAAAGAATAGTTGGAATTTTATTCATTGCCATGAATGTGATTCAGTTATTAGTGAAGAGAGTAATTTATACGTCCATTTACTGTAGATCACTTAATTTTTGTGACACCTTATTTTCATGAAATTCTTGTTCAAATTGTTTTTTATAAGCAATACAAAATTTTCACAAATTTTGGTTATTGCTATATGTAATCTTTGATAATAGAATTATTTGTGAGAATGAAATTTTTATGAGCAGACAGTCACACATAAATACGTGAAAATAAAGTTCTTGTGATAAAAAAAGATTTACAGTACACAGTAAAGAAATTTTTAACGTTCATATTCCTCTATGTACCAATACATATTTCACAGCATTAATAATGTCTTGTATCATGGAAATAAGTACTATACTCCCATTTCTATATTATGTGCTTTGCTCCTAGTTCATGTTACTAACAACAACATACACATAAATATCCAGGTCTACAGTACTTTATCTTAATAACTCCCATTTCTCTTTTGAGAAAATCTTTTAAGGTATTAACTAAGATACTTAAAAAAGGTTGAATAGAATTTCACTCATGTGCCTTCAAGGAAATATTTATATTTCACAAATCAGTTAGAATTCCTACCTGTTGATGTTTAGGATTCCTGATAATTTCAGAAAACGAGGAGTACCTAATTAACTTGATTGACTCCCCAGGACATGTAGACTTCTCCAGCGAGGTATCCACTGCTGTCCGACTCTGTGAAGGGGCTGTGGTTGTAGTGGACGTAGTGGAAGGTGTTTGTCCACAGGTACAGTTATATCCCTTGTTCAAGTTTGAATTAAGATTGAAACTTGTTGATGTGACTATAAGTAAAGGTATCGGAATGTAAAAGTGAAAAAGGTATACAAAGAATCTAAGAAACCAAATTATACAAGGAAAGCGAACTGTTTTGTTGAAATTTGATTAAATTTTACAAGATTATGTAGTCTGTCTTATTTCTCTTGTGACTTTTCATCTAGACTCATGCAGTGCTTCGTCAGGCTTTTCTGGAGAATATTAAGCCAGTGTTGGTTTTGAATAAGATTGATCGCCTGATTGTGGAAATGAAGATGGAACCCATGGAAGCTTTTTATCATCTTCAGCAAATTCTAGAACAGGTAAATATGACATGCAGAGTTTGTCAACACAGTAAAACTTTTTAAAAATTGTCTTAGCAGAATGCTTTTGTTCTGAAATCTTGTCTGTAACTATGGAAATATTTAATCCATTATGGTTGATTCAACTTTTGTTTAACCCAGAATGCTGTCTAATCCAATAAATTTGACTGGAATTTACCTGTGTCGAGATTAGACTCGTTTTGGTGCATTTAATGCAATTCATCTTAAAAGAGTAGCAAATTTTGTAATTTTGTACCCATACTAAGCAACAAATGCAGATTTTCTATGTATGAATGTCATAATTTTTTTCCTTTCAAATTACGCATGAACTGAGACTTTTCTTTGGTCGTCTTAGGTAAACTTGGTGACAAATGAACTTTTCACTGTAGAGGCCATGGAGAAATCTGCTGTGGTAAGTCAGGATTTTATAAAATTCTCATTCATACCAGTACATGCATTTATAATTTAAGAAATTATTTTATACATTGATTCATTTGTGATTTACTACATTTCTCAATAGCTTAAGAGACCAGTGTAAATATCAATGATGATACATGCTGACAGATATTTTACTAGAGCTAAAAATGTGTGGTTATGACTTTGATAAGTTTTACTTTGGTAAGCTATCAAATATAACACAAGAAGTAAACTTTGGTAAATGAATTTGTTTTTCTTTCAGGATGTCGATGGTGACAATGGAGATTTATCACAGGTACTTAATTACTTTAAAAAAGTACAGTTTTGACAGATGCCTTGTAAATATTTATTCTACATTTACATTAATTAGTGTTTTTATTGAATAAATTAATTAAATTCCAGATGCATGACTGGACAAATTTAGAGGACGAAGAAAATAGAAACATCTACTTCTCCCCAGACCAGGGAAATGTTATTTTTGCCAGTGCATATGATGGCTGGGGTTTTAGGTAGGTAATGCCTGTTTCAGGGTATTTTACAATGAATATTTCTAATCTCCAATACCCGTGTACAAAAATTTCATACCTTATGGCTCTTTTTGTCATTGAGAATGGGCATTAATGAAGCTAGTAAAACTGAAACTATCCTGAATGCTATTGTTTTTTCCTTCATATTTGCAACAGCAAAAAAAATTGTTGGCCAAATTTGTTATGTTTACCGGGGATAATCTGAAACATTTCTTAACAGCATTCAGGATTTTGTAGTGCTGTATGCCAGTAAAGCCAGAATTAATCAGGAAGTACTATGTTTATTAAATATTTCAACAATTTGAGACATTTCTTTACAGCATTCAAGACTTCGCGGTGTTGTACGCCAGTAAGCTGGGGATCAATCAGGAAGTTCTACAGAGAACCCTGTGGGGAGATTTCTTTCTGAACACAAAAACAAAAAGAATCATGAAAGGGGCTCAGGTTGTAGATCTTGTTTATTTGTTAAAATAGGTTTTATTTGGTTTCATTTAAAAAAAATGTAAAAATTGATTATGTTTGACACAAAGTACATGTGTGACTTTTTTTTTCAACAAAAAGAAATTCATGTAGTCAATAAAGTCTACTGTGGAACCATTATACTTCATGGAGGTTCAATTTTTGTACACCACACCCAGGAATTTATATTGAATTATAGGTGTAGTCTTTTATAATGACATTAATTTGTACGTTAAATTCAGTCCTCTTAAACCTGTAAGGTATTAAGAATTCTCAAAGATTGGAGACAATGAATTAAATGATTCCACAGAAATATCTAAAAAAAAAAAAATGGAATTCCTGCACATGACCAATTCATTTAATGGATTTGGAGTAAAGTGCTTGACAATGGAATACATGCATATTACATTTCAGATTAAAGCCAAGAAGCCCCTCTTTGTGCAGTTTGTCCTTGATAACTTGTGGTCTGTGTATGACTCTATATTCATCAGAAGGTAAATGTAGATTTCTTGTGGATTGATAATTAAGTTTATTTCATTGTTATGAACTCTAGTTTATGACTTTCTTTCATCTTGTTAAGTTCTGTCATTTTAAAAACATTTTCTATAAAATTATGAACACAATCAGTTTTAACTTAATGCACTGATTAAGGTTGTTTCTGTTTTTTGATAGAGATAAGGAGAAGACAGAGAAGATAGTTACCTCCCTTGGCCTGAAGATTCCCCCTCGTGACATGCGACATTCGGACGGTCGGGTTCAGCTACAGGCTGTCTGTAGTCAATGGTTACCTGTGTCCAGTGCTGTACTCAGTAAGTGTCCTTGAAATTTGTTTATTTATTTTATTAGTTCCCTACTAGTGAATCCGGAGTGGAATATAAATTTTCTCCTTATCTGTCCACCCATAGCCTTCTGTTCGTCTGTCCCTCTGTCTCTCTGTCAGTCTGTCCCATGGTTTTCCATACTTTTTTCCTAAACACTTGCAGATATTGAACTAATATTTGATATTTACTTTGATGATTTTTGAATGAATTACAGGCTTTTTAATTTTTAAGGGGAACTCAGAATTCCCACTTGGTTTTCTGTACTTTTTTCCGAAACACTTGACAGTTTGTAAATATTGAGATGAATTTTGGTATGTGAGTGTTCTGTGAAGAAGTCACGTTTTGTTTCACTTAAATGATTTTTAACAGAATTTGCAGCCTTTTTTAAAGTTTTTATCAGGAACCAGATTACACTTGCCAGTAGGGGGCTAATATTGTTAATGCAATACTGTCAGAATGCTTGTTACTAGTAAAATTTATCCCAAAATTATTAGTTTTATCATGTTTTCATTTTTATTTCATATAATTGGTAATATTTAATGTAGTTTACATAATTATTTCAATTAATATATTTAATGATGCAAAAAGATTGATTTATTTTGAAGAATTTTTAATTGCAGGAGTTGTAGTCAGTAAACTCCCCTCTCCACTGGCTCTCTCAGAAGAAAGGGTGGAAAAACTGATGTGTGCCCAGATGAGAAAGTTTGACTCACTACCAGCAGAAACTCAGGGTCTTAAACAGTGTATGCACTTTTAGATAAACATTATTTGACCATAATTTCCTCATATTTACCTTTGAAAAATGAATTTGTCTATTAGTAAAGCAATAACAGGTGTATTAAATATTTGTCGCCAAATGGATGTATTGAGAAATGACAATACTGTACTTGTATGTTTAATGAAAGTATGGGGTACAGGTTATTTTTACTTTTTGATGCAAACTATGTATTTCATTCTTTACTTCACAGCATTTTTAAACTGCTCTGCCTCAGAAGAATCTCCTGTGATTGTGTTTGTCTCCAAAATGTTGCCAGTTGACAAGAAAATGCTCCCTCAAAACAAACAAAGGTAGATATTTAGTAGAGAATGATTATAGCCAATGCTACTTTAGAAAACAATTTATTTTCTCTGGATTTTCATAGATTTTACTTGCAAGTATGGGGGAAATTTTTTTTACTGAAAATACATGTATGATATTCTGCAGTACTGTATATTATAATGCTTCATTTTCAAAACAAGTCTAGAGTTTTACATTTTTCCCGTATTTGGATAGACCGTTAACAGAAGCAGAGATTGCCGAGAGACGACGAAAAGCCAAAGAGAAAATGGCAGAGAGAGCGGCAGCTAGAAATCAGGAGCAGACAACTGAGGCAGCAACTCAGGAAGGGGACACTAATGAAGGTTGTACATATTAGGGATTCTGAAATGTATAATCACATTTTAAACATCTGTCAATTTTAAATGTTCTTCTATTGCGTCTTGTTAATTTATAAGGACACCTTCCAAAAACACAGTTTACTATTTTTTGGAATGAACAGTAAGCAATGTATATGTAGAAGTACAAGTAATGTGATTTGTCTGTCAGGTCAGAATGTACATAATCATTTTTAAATCATAAGAATGACTTCCTTTACAGCCCTCAACCCCCTTCCCGAGGATGACCCAGAGAATAAAGAGAAGGAGACAGACTTTGTCTTTGTTGCGTTTGCACGGGTATTTAGTGGCACCATCAGAAAGGGACAGAAACTGTATGTTCTGGGACCCAAACATGATCCAGCTCTGATATCCAAAAAGGTAGATTAAATTAAAGGTTATTCAATGGGATTTTAACTTCTTATGACCATATTTCTGTAATGTTCTGACCCATTTTAGCTGTAGGTTTAGTAATGGATGTTTTAATACAAATCAGAGAATCAGTTAAAATGGTGTGCCAAATTTGTAATATTTTTATTTGTTGACACTTTTCATCCTGTTACAGATACAAAGTGGTGAGGAAATAAAAGAAGTGAATAGCATTCAGGAGTTGTCACATGATGACCATGTGACCTGTGTCACTATCAAGGAACTGTTTGTATTCATGGGGAGGGAACTAGAGGGGATGGACCACATCCCAGCAGGGAACATACTGGGTTTGTATCAGAAATTACTTGTATTATTTAATTAATATTATACATTTATTGACTGGGTTCGAGGGCAACATGTGTTTTGTCGGACCCAAGAACCAAACTGTTTGGTTTCAGGGGTCAACAAAACGCATTTTGCCGGAGAACGCAGTCAATAAATGTTTTGTTAAACCTTTTATTTATTTATTTCATCATTATTATTTTTTGACATACATGTATGTCAAACACCAACGAATGCAAATGAGATTTAGCTGACCCTGCCTATTATGTGACGTAACCAGTCCAACATCTCATCGACAGGTCCAATATCTCACTCCGAGGTCAAACATTGATTTTTTTATGCCCACTCAGTAAAACATTAGAAATGTTAGACTTTTTTTTGTTTTGATTTATATAGGAACTAACTTCTAAAGGTATTACAATAATTAATATTAATAGTATTAAAATTTTTATGTAAGTCATGATTAAACTGTGTAGGCAAATATGCAAATTACTGAATTTCAAGATTACCTACATGTATTTTAAATTATATATTTGATTCATGCATTAAAGATTATGTGTTCGATTCATAATGAGAAGAAGAACATATTTTTTTATTGATTTATCAAAATGAAAGCTTAATCAAGTTTTCTTTTACTCTTGTCTAGGAATTGGGGGTTTGGAGGATCATATTCTGAAATCAGCTACAGTGTCCAGTACCTTAATGTGTCCAGCTTTCTGTGATCTCTACTTTGATGCAGCTCCTATCGTCAGGGTGGCCATTGAGCCTAGTCACACTCGTGAGTATAAGTCACAGTGGCCTTTGAGCATACTCACTCTTGTGAGTATCTGTCAGGGTGACATTGAACCTAGTCACACTCATGAATATCTGTCAGGTGATTTTGAACCTAGTCACCACAGTATTCTGTCTGTCTTAAGTATCTTGAAGATTATTCATGTGGTATATACTTCAATATAACTGTCATTGAATTCATAGGAGACAAATACTGTAAAAATTATTAAATCTACTGATTTAAGTTATTTTTTCTCACTTTGACCAAGCTTTTCTGATTAAAGAGTGTTCTGTCATCTCTGCCCTTCTGTTGTGTTTTGGCTATACTTTTTACATTTTCATCCAAAATCACTAGGCCCACTTAAATCAAACTTGCAGCAAATCAGTCTTGGTGGAAGGGAATGCATATTGGGCTACATCCACTTTCACTGGGAAATAATTAAGAAATAATGAAAACCTGGTGATTTCATTCCAAAAAAAATCTTCTTCTCCAGTTGTAAAGGCCTGAAAAAGCAAAACTTATATGAAAGTCTCCAGACAAAGTGAAGATTCTAATCTGTTCAATTCATGGCACCCAAGGATAAGATGGGGCCACATGTTTTACATGGGAATACAAAGGAAAAATATTGAAACTTTTCTTAAGAACAGCATGGCCATTAATATTGATATAATATGCAAGCATCCTCTTTACTACAATATACCCTGGTAAGTCTAGGTGTGGGTGGGGGGATGTTAAACATTCAAAATTTCAGAATACATTCATGTCTGAGAAATTCATAATGACATCTAGTGGACAATGTGTTTGATCAATTATAATGTTGTATGAGCTCTCTGTCAACTTTGCAAATTTTTAAACTCCCAGGTGAAATCTTTTATCCAAGGACTTCTAGGAGATTTTTTTTTGGGGGGGGGGGGGGGGGGGCATGATTCTGATAATTAAAATGCCCTAAGTTCCAAGTTGCAAATTTTGTGTTTTGAGTCCATGCATTAGGGCATCAGGTCTTAGGACAGTGTCCATATTTTCAGGCCAATTAATAATTAGTTTCAGCAAAATATTCTTAAGACTTCATTTCAAATTAAAGATGAAATATGTCAAGCAATGAAGATCTTTTAATATCTGCCACCTGATTTTTGCGAACCAGTTTTTGGTACTTAAAGCATGACAATATTTTCATGAATTTCAATTATTGATCTATATATTCTTTGATAATACAAAGATAAGTGAGAATGAAATTTTCATGAGCAGGCACCCATGCTTAATTACACGAAAATAAAGTTCTTGCAAGTAAAAACTGATTACAGTAATTTATTTTAGTAATTACTAAAGCCACTAGGTTTATGGTTTGTAGAAAAAGAAGAAAAAAGTTTTGGACAAGTTTATAACACAGCAACTTTAAAAAAAAAATTATGTGACAAAAGTTGGCTCGTCTTTTAATAGAGTATGTAGAAATAATTACAATACTGAGGTGATCAAGGCTCAATAGGAATCTTGCTTGCTCAATACTGATGTTAATTCACTGTTTTAATATCTAACATTAGTTTGAAAATACACATTGTTTTCATCCATGCAGTGTTTACTTTGTTTTTAATTTAGAAGTGTTTATAATTCCCTTCAGATATATATTGATAATGAATTATAAGACAAAAATTGAATATTCATTACAAGATTTCATTGTGTTACTGTAGCATACTGATACATCAGTAATTTTGCATACCCCTTATATAGAATATAACACAGAGATGTACATGTATACATGTAATTCACTGCAGATATTTGATTTTCTTCACATGTTTGTTCCACAATTGAGCAACAAACAGATTGTCATTTGTATCTATACATAGACCCCAGGGTCGACTCAGTCCACAGTCTAAGTAACGGAGGAATTGTCCATCCTGGTCTATGATGTGGACACAGTAATTGTTAACATCAACTGTAAGGATGTGACTCTGACTGTCTGTGGTGATTCCTCGTGGATAGAATGGTGTGTTCTTTAGAGCAGCAGTATGTCCAGTGTACCTGAATCTCAGTTTCCCGGCCTGATTGACCACCACTACTGCTCCAGCTCTATCATCAGACACACAGATATCCAGGTTCTCGTTCTCAGTTATGTATCTGTTATAAAGAGAACGAGGTGAATAGAGAGGTTTACCTTTATCATCAAACTGAATGCTTTGTTTCTCTGTGGAGCCAGAGTAACAGACAACTTTTGTTTGTGTGTCATCATCACTGACCATGATAACCAGGAGGTCACCAGAGGAGGTAGTACAGACACCTTTAGGTTTCCAGTTCTGTAGTCTGATCACCTCCTCTATCTTCTCATTCTTCACAGTGTTCACAGTTCTATCTTTGTAATCAGTATAAACTAGATCTCCACTTTTCTTCACTGCTATGTCCAATGGTATTTTCCCTGACTTGGTTGTGATTGACTTGACTAGTGATCCCTGATTGATGCTGTATAGTTTCGTGGTGCTGTCATATCCACTTGTCCAGATTTCTTCATCACTCAGACAGACCACATTGTAAAGGTTGTCTCTATACCCAGTGTGTATGGTGGTGACAGTCTCTGGTTTATCAAGTAGCTGTTTGACTGGAGGAGAGGATCCAGTTTCTGGTGATTTCTGTGTTGTCTTCATGCTGTAGCCATGTTTATCTGATATTAAGGAACTTGATGATAAGGCTCCAAACAGTTTACAAAGTTCTCCTTGGATTTTTCCAGGAGTGAATTTGGGTAAAGATGACATGATTTTGTGTGGAAGATTCCTATATAACAGTACATTAGATGTGATGCTTAATAGTTTTGACAAGTCATTACAGTCTATAGCAGTTTCAAATTTATTAATTTCATCCTTGATGTCAGAAATTTTCTGGTTTATTTCATCCAGATGTTTCTGTAGAGTTTGTAACTGTGTATTTTTCATCTCATGAACTTCGGCTTTTAATTTCTTGACAAGTTTGTCAATTTCTCTGTGCCAGTCCTCTCCATGTTTTGTTATGGCTGTTGAGAGATCTCCATATTCCTTTTCTAATTGACTCATTCTGTTTTGTAGATCAGAGGCAATGTCCTGGTAGGTTGGATAAATTTTATCATTTAATTCATTGTGTTCTTGTTTAATAATTTCCATTTTTTCATTGAAAACTTCCAAGAATTTAGATAATTCATGACCTAAATGTTGATTAGATGTGAGACAGCTAAGACAGACAGGAATATCACATTTATTACAGTACATTTCACATTGTTCTTTGTCATGAGTTTTACATCCAGGGTAGATGGGAGTGGATTTTCTATCTTGGAAGTCAACAATTTTATGAGGTTTTGAAAGATCAGCAGAAAAATGTTTTCCAACACAAGCTGTACACAGGTTGACAAGACATGTATCACAGTGCATCTGTACCACAGCGGTCTCACACAGGTCGCATCGCATCAGGTCCTGGGCACTAGTACGGGGATCCATCATTAAATTTTTCTTGAAGCATATAAAGTTAAAATATTTTCTTAAGAATATTTACACAAGATAGAGACAGAGAATTTGGTTTGGTGATAGAGATAGACAAGTCACTTATGTTTACAATATTCATGTGAATCTTTGCATGAAAGAGGATTTAAGAAATAGATGAATTTCATTCCCCATTGCTGAAGCCTCATTAAAGGATTTTAACTTTTTAAAATGATCAAAAATGCTTAAGTTACCTCCTATATTTATTTCCTGACTTCAGTAATTATGGCCGTCCTGTCGATCAATCTCCAAGTGCAGTCTCTATGTACTCTGATCACAAGACACACCTGTGTTATCTACCTGTCAGGAGTTTATACTTCCTGGTCTAGATGGAGATTTAAATACCTTAAAAGCAGGATTGGTATTTATAAAGATTTATGAATGTAAATTTACTAAGAATACAGATTTTCAATTTTTATGCCCCCGTATCGAAGATTCGGGGGTATATAGTTTTTGCGCTGTCTGTCCGTCTGTCTGTCTGTTTGTCTGTCTGTTTGTCCGCAAAAACTTCAACCTTGCCCATAACTTTTGATTGGTTGGAGCTATGGCTTTCATATTTCACATGTGTATTCCTTGTGACAAGACCTTTCTTTGGGTACCACCATATTTGACCTTTTGACCTTGACCTTGGAGTTTGACCCAGTTTTGTAAAATTTTACCAAACTTTAACCTTGGCCATAACTTTTGAACAATTTGTGCTAGGGCTTTCATACTTCACGTGTGTAGTCCTTGCGACAAGGCCTTCCTTTGGATACCAACAACTTTGACCCTTTGACCTTGACCTTGGAGTTTGACCTACTTTTGGAAAAATTTAATCTTGACTATAACTTCTGAACGGTTGGTGCTAGGACTTTCATGTTTCACATGTGTAATCCTTGTGGTAATACCTTCTTTAGGATGCCAACAACTTTGACCCTTTGACGTTGACCTTAGAGTTTTACCTGCATTTGGAAAACTTTAGCCTTGGCCATAATTTTTGAACGGTTGGAGCTAGGGCTTTCATACTTCACATGTGTAATCCTTGTGACAAGACCTCTCTTTGGATCCAACAACTTTGACCCTTTGACCTTTGAGTTTTACCTACTTTTGGAAAACTTTAACCTTGGTTATAACTTTTGAACGATTGGTGCTTCAGCTTTCATATTTCACCTGTGTATTTCTTGGGAGAAGGCCTTTCCTTGGGCACCATTAATTTTGACCATTTGACGTTGACCTTGATGTTTGACATACTTTTGAAAAAACTTTAACCTTTTCCATATCTATTCAATAATTGCTGCTAGGTCTTTCATATTTGACAGGTTTATTTCTCGAGACTAGACCTTACTTTAGGTACCAACTTATTTGATTTGCATTTGAGAAAGTTTAACCTTTGCTATAAGTTGCCATACGGGGGCATCAGTGTTTCACAAACATATCTTGTTGCCAGACTAATATTCCACTGCTTATTAATTTAAGAAACAAAATATTATTTTAAAACTTATATTCAGATGTAAACATAGTTGCATGGTCATGTGATCAAATCATATAAAGCCCAAAGGGCTTTATGGAAGATTTAATTAATTGTGTACCAACCCCTATTTACATACCGATAAATGTTCAGAAATGATACCTTATTACTTCCAATTGATAGTAATTGAAGTTTACATTTATGACCGATTTGAAATAATTTTAAAGCTATATATGGCTAAAAAATAAAAATGTGAGATTGAGTATTGATAAAAATGATATATGTTATATCCGTTCAAATTAAAATTTTCACCGATTTTGAGATTAAATAACCTCTTGTTTCCATAGTTAAATAGACTTCAAACTGTGTCTGTTATTTAAATGCAGAGTCAGTAAATAAGGTGGTTATGGTTTAAAATTTCTAATATCTTTCAAATGTGATTGATATAAATTGTGTAATTTACAGGAAAGTCCTATATTTACATAAAGTAATAAAACAAATAGAAAGATCTTTAGTGTATACAATGGTGTACATCAACTGTGTTGAATATGTCGACCACTTGTGACGTCACTGTGAAATTATGTCTATTGTTTATGAATAAACAATGAATTTATGGTCATGTGACCAACCTGTTTATATACAGGCTTAAAAATGTCTCATCATTCAAAGAGTGTCATATAAGGGAAAACATTTGTAAATGTAAAAATATACATACATACGAGGGTTGTTCGAAAAGTTTGTGGACTGATGCGATAAAATCAATACTATGTAGTCTATGCTTACAAAATTTTTAATGAACATAAAACAACAAAAGTTAAAGAGATGTTAAAATTTTTACCTTGATACCTTGAATATTTTACCAAATTATCATAAAATAAAAAAGACATTATATGATCACCCGGCGCTGTCGCCACTTAGTTTCATGACGTCATTGTTTTTCAATGTACGCATTCTCTACCTCATACACTTATCTTGATGGGTTTCCTGGGAGTTTAGTAAAGATTTAAACCCGTCTTGTTTATATGATTTTACAATGTCATAAACAGTTGATTTTAATACATATAATATTGTAAATAGATCTGAAAGATCCTCACTTGATTGTAACAGCATATTTGCTTGTCGGAGTTCAACATCTATCACACATGATCAACGTCACTTTTCGACGTGACAAACTTTGAACACTCTTACTACAAATCGACATTCACTTTTACATCTCTCGTCCCTCTAATCTTTTTCGGCGTTTAAAAACAAGTACTCTGAATGCATTTTATTTTTCAGTAGCCCATTTAAATATTTCCTAGGTCTATGCCATTTTTTTCAGAGGGTGAAACTTTATAGAATGTTGGAAAAAGAAACCCACCCCCATTTCTGATGTCATTACAACCCCATAATTGTTTGGACATTTCATATAAATTTTACGATAAAATTTCATAGAACTTATAGAATGGGGTAAAAATTGCAAATTTTACTGTACAATTGTCATACCATATGAGTGAATTAACGGGATTTTTGAATGACGAATGCTCATATCAAAAAAGAGTTTTTTCTAAGTTACTTACGTAGAAAAAACATAATCGACGAGGTTGCGCCGCCTGGACATACCATTGCTTTCAAAAACATCAACAACTTATTAAAAAACAAAACTAATGATGTATAGTTTATTATATAAATAAAAAAGAAGATGCTGATTAAACTTTAAAAAATTCATTGATGTATCTTAAGCGGTTTTAATTTTATTGCGCTAGTCCACGAACTTTCCGAACAACCCTCGTATATATATATATATATATATATATATATATATATATATATATATATATATATATATATATATATATATATATAAATCAATTTCTGCATAAAAAATTTGAAAGGTTTTTGTTGTTGACTTCTTCACTTTTTCAAAGAAAATATAGAAATGTCACAAATTAAGAAGCTCTGTTTAAAATTGCAAAAATGGGTTTTGAAACAAGATGGGATAGATTGAACAATAATTGTTCCTGAACTTATTTATTGACACTAGCTTGGGATAAGGTTTTGAAATGGTTGTGTGTGTTTGTTTTGGAATCTGTAAAATCATGTTACATTCTGTGGTCAGTTTTCATGGTTACTGTATACAGGGAAATTTTTGCCCCCATTTTATTTTCGCCCCTTTTGCCTTACTCACAGGTGGGTGAATTTAAAATGGAACGAATTCAAAGAATGCAGTATATTTTCTTAAACAGAATTGTAACATTTTCAGCTTCTTCTCTTGAACCACTGAACCAATTTCAACCAAATTTGGCACATAGCATCTATATGTGAAGGGGAGTAAAAATTGTGAAATTCATGACCCCTACCCCCCTGGGGCCTGAGGGGTGGGGCTAAAACCATCAGAATTAATGCAATCTTTAAAAATCTTCTTCTTTACTCCTGGGCATCAAGCAGGCAAACTGTTGGCATGAATGTAATAAGCATTGAGCCCTCTACCTAAATTGTGAAATTTATGGCCCCAGGGTCAGGGGTTCTGGTGCTAGGGTGGGGCTCTGTTGAATATGTAGTGAAAAGCATTATTCTTAAAAAATCTTCTCCTCTGCTCTTTGGTATTTAGAAAACAAACAATATGCATAGTTATGATGAGGAAAGGTGTCTCTTCTAAAATTGTGAATTTCATGGCCCCTGGGTCAGGGGTTCTGGTGTTAGGGCGGGTATCTAATGATTATATAGTGAAAATGCATTAATTATTCAAAAATCTTCTCCTCTGCTCCTGGGTATTAAGCCAATGAACTAAGTACATAGTTATGATGAGAAAGAGTGCCTCTTCCAAAATTGTGAATTTCATGGCCCAGGGGTCAGGGGTTCTGGTGTTAGGGTGGGGCTCTGTTGAATATATAGTGATAATGCATTATTTCTTTAAAAAGCTTCTTCTGTGCTCTTGGATATTATGAAAACAAAATAAATACATAGTTATGATGATGAAAGGTGCCTCTTCCAAAATTGTGAATTTCATGGCCCCAGGGTCAGAGGTTCTGGTGTTAGGGCAGCGTTCTGTTGAATATACATGTATAGTGAAAATGCATTATTTCTTTTAAAAATCTTCTCTGATCCAGGGCAAACAAACTGAAGGCATAGTTATGATGAATAAGGGTGCCTATTCCTATGTTGTGAATTTCATGGCCCCCTGGTCAGGGGTTCTGGTTTTAGGGCGGGGCTCTAATGATTACATAGTAAAAATGCAATAATTCTTTGACAATCTTCTCCTTTTCTCCTGGGTAATAAGCCGATGAACTACGAGTATAGTTATGATATGTAAGGGTTCCTGTTCCAAAATTGTGAAATTCATGGCCCCTAGGTCAGGGGTTCTGGTGTTAGGGCAGCGTTCTGTTGAATATATAGTGATAATGCATTATTTCTTTAAAAATCTTTTTCTTTGATCCTGGGTATTTAACAAACAAACTGATGCATAGTTATGATGAGTAAAGGTGCCTCTTCCAAAATTATGAATTTCATGGCCCCTGGGTCAGGGGTTCTTGTGTTAGGGTGGGGCTCTAATGATTACATAGTAAAAATGCAATAATTCTTTGAAAATCTTCTTTTCTCCTGGGTATTAAGCTGATGAACTAAGAGTATTATGATATGTAAGGATGCCTCTTCCAAAATTGTGAATTTTATGGCCCATGCATCATGGTTCTGGTGTTAGGGCAGAGCTCTAATGATTACATAGTGAAAATGCATTAATTCTTTGATAATCCTCTGCTCTCTTTCTGGGTATTAAGTAAGCTTACTAAATGTAAAATTATGATGAGCAAGTGTGCCTCTTTCAAAATTGTGAATTTCATGGCCTCTTGTTTAAAACATGAATCCATTGTGGCGAAGTTATTGCATGATACTCAGGTGACCTATAAGGCCCGTGGGCCTCTTGTTAACAGACTTACTCATCCCCCCTTCCCACAGAGAAGTACTGTGGAATCATCAATGTTCGTGGGGGACCAATGTTCGTGGATTTCATGGGTCATCCTTATCCACGAATTTACATCCCAACGAACAATTATTTTGTCAGCATATTTATTCATTGAATCTTCTGTATATACGAGTTATCCACGAAATTACGTCCCCACGAACCAACAAAATTTTGCTTACCCACGAACATTGACCCCCACGAATTAAAATGATTCCACAGTATATCATACAAAAGATATTTCCCTAGTATCTGAGTGGAAAATTAGGTACAGTACTAAAAAAGAGGCCTTTACCTGATTTAATTAGCCGAGATATAAGTAACCAATGGAGTTTTTAGCTCCCCTGAGCCAAAGGCTCAGGTGAGCTTATTTGATCAAAGAGTGTCTGGCATCCATTTTTAGCTCACCTCAACAAAGTTGGGGGAGCTTATGTAATACCCTTGGCGTCGGCGTCCCAGGTTAAGGTTTTTGGAGCAGTTTTCTTTTCAAGTACTTCTATGGCCTATATTAGTCAGAGATGCATGGAGGATGCTTCTAGTGTGTTTCATTGTACCAGTCAAGGTTTCAGAGGCTGCAATTTCAGCTAAAGAATGACCAGGTTAATGTTTTTGGAGCAGGTTAAAGTTTTGGAGCAGGTTAAAGTTTTTGGAGCAGGTCTCATTTCCAAGTAACTATAAGCCTATATTGACTAAACTTACATGGATGATACATCTAAGGATGCACACTACTGGACTGGATCTGACCTACATTTTCTGGATGAGTGACCAGGTTGAAGTTTTTGGAGCAGATGTCATTTCCAGGTAACTATAAACCCTATATTGACCAAACTTGCATGGATGATACATCTAGGGATTCACACTACTGAACTTGCTTCAGATGCTGGATCTGACCTACATTTTCCGGATGAGTAACCAGGTTAAAGTTTTTGGAGTAGATCTCATTTCCAAGTAACTATAAGCCCTATCTGAACCAAACTTGCATGGATGATGCATCAAAGGATCCACACTACTGGACTTGCTACGGATGCTGGATCTGACCTACATTTTCCGGATGAGTAACCAGGTTAAAGTTTTAGGAGCAGATCTCATTTCCAAGTAACTATAAGGCCTATATTGACCAAACTTGCATGGATGATACATCTAAGGATGCACACTACTGAACTTGCTTCGGATGCTGGATCTGACCTACATTTTCCGGATGAGTGGCTAGGTTAAAGTTTTCAGATAAGTCTATTCCCAAGTAACTGCAAGCCCTATCAGACCAAAGTTGCATAAATGTTGCATCTAGGGATGCACACTCCAAGGTTATTAGTTGAGTGTGGGACTTTGCCTTACTTAAAGACAACATTCGTTGAGGTGAGCTCTGTAATTTCTGATTACCTATGTTCTTTCTTCAGATTATGGCACCTAAGATTTAGGTAGTGCTAACATCTGGAATAAATTTTTTCCTATTGTACATATATATACATGTATATGGGGAGAAAAAAATTCTTTTTCTCCAGAACAGCAAGGTCATATTAGTCCTATTGATATTAAAGTATCCTCATAATTTGTAAACTCAAAATTGGTCATGTCATGACTGCTTGGGGCTGAAATTGTTCCACAGTAGGGGTTTAATTGACAGACGGACAGTAAGATCACCGTAGGGCACTTGCATGTTAATGCTGACCACATTTAAATGAAATATACTTTGAGCAGAAAGATTAAAATTTGTAGTTCATAAATGTTAATTTTAAGTATTAAATTTCATAAATTTTTCATGTAAACAAAGAAGGAAAATATCTTATTCTGAAAAACAGCAGGGCCAAAGTGACTCATGTGATCATTCTGGCCCGTGGGTCTCTTGTTTTTAATTCCAGGTGACATGCAGAATCTAGTGGAGGGTCTGAGATTGTTGAACCAGGCTGACCCATGTGTTCAGGTTCTGGTTCAGGAGACAGGTGAACACCTGATCATTACAGCAGGAGAAGTTCATCTACAGAGATGTGTGGATGACCTTGGAGAAAGGTTAGATAACTGCATTGGCAAAGTGACCTTCATCTGTCTCAATGTCTGTTTGTCTGTAGACAATAAAGTTTGAATATGGTGATTCATCGCTGAGAAGATTTTGCATTTATGCGAGTCATGATTTCTTAAGTGCGTTTGAGCTTGTTTTGACTGACAGTACATTTGTTCCTTTTTCTTTAGATATGCCAAGATCGATATCAATGTGTCTTCACCTATTGTCCCATTTAGAGAAACTATTGTCCCTCCACCAAAAACAGACATGGTGAACGAAACCATCTCAGACCAACGTCAGGTCATTAAGAAAGATACTGAAGACGATGAAATCATTGAGCCAGGGTTAGTTGAGGTCAACACGATCAATGGGAGGTGTACCCTCAGGATCAGGGCGGTGCCCCTACCGGAGAATATCACACAACTACTGGAGGAGAATCAGAATTTGATAAAGACAATGTCTCAGATCTCAAAGGCTCACGGAAAGGGGAGGGGGGGTCTGGAAGTCCAGCAATCTGTGATAGACTCTATCAGAGAATTCAAATGTCAACTCTGTAAAGTTTTCAAGACCTCTGGAAGGATATGGAGGGATGCAGAAAATCAGATATGGTCGTTTGGACCTAAGAGGGTTGGACCAAATGTACTACTCAATCGTGTGAGGGGATATGACAGAGCTAATGTGTGGAACTGTGTTGAACAGAAACAGTGGGAGCTGAAGCTTAGACAGTATGATAACAGCATAATCAGTGGATTTCAAATCGCCACCCTCGCTGGGCCTCTTTGTGAGGAGCCCTTAAGAGGGGTATGTTTCATTATTGAGGAATGGAACTATATTAGGAGTAGTCACTCAATTTCTCTTGATGAAGAAGTCCATAAAGGGGAGGTTACTGAGATCAATTCCTGTGATAATCCTACTTCAGTCAGCCAGGCTGAAACTGTGTCCCCTATTCAGAGCGAAACTGACAGAGATGGCAGTGAGTCTGAGACTGAGTCATCTGACAGCGAGATTGAGCCATCTCAACCGAGACAGAAGGAGGGGCACAGTCACGTGTCAGGTCAGCTGATTTACTGTGTGAAGGAGGGCTGTCGTAAAGCATTCCAGACCCGACCTCAGAGACTGATGGTAGCTATGTATAAGTGTAATATACAAGCTACTGCTGAAGTCTTAGGTAGGTGAAATATAATCAGAGCATAAACTTATTTTTGTAGGGGACTTTCTTCTGGATACATGTATCTGTAAATGGGGGGAGGGGGGTGTCCTAGGAAAGCACTTTGGCTGAATTGATGAGTTCTGATTCAGCAGTTCTCTTTTCTATTTGCTTTGGAAAACTGTATGGTGTTCTAGGGAATCAGTTTTGCTGAGTTACTGAGCTGTAATTCAGTAGTTCTGTTATTTACCAGGTATTTGCTGTACAAAAACTGAGAGGTGTTCTAGGGAAGCAGTTTGATCAATTTATTTAGTTCTAGCTAATTCAGTTGTTCTGTTATTTATTTGCTGTAGGAAAACTGTTAGGTGTCCCTGGGAAGCGTTTCAGCCAAGTTATTGAGTTCTAATTCAGTATATCTATTTTTTTTCATTGTAGGAAAACTGTGTGGTGTCCTCGGGAAGCGATTCGGTCGAGTTATTGAGGACACAATGATGGAGGGATCTCAGAACTTTAACATTAAGGCTGTGTTGCCTGTGGTGGAAAGTTTTGGATTTGCTGAGGACGTGAGGAAGAAGACGAGTGGTTTGGCCAGTCCTCAACTGGTATTCAGCCATTGGGAGGTCGGTATATCCATGTCTATGTAGCTTATATATATAAATACAGTTGAACTTTGGTATCTCGAACACAGATATCTTCAATGCCCTGGATATGTCGAAGTGATTGGGAAGTCTTAACCACATATTTCTTAAGTATTTTACCCTTGATATCTCGAACCCTAGGATATCTCGAAGTTTTTTCCTTGGTCCCATAGAGTTTGAGATAACGAGGTTTGACTGTATGTCTTTTGTATGGCACAAAAGTTTCAGCTTAATAATTGTGCATTTAGTCCTTTATGAATGTATAAGTGTATTATTCATTCATCATATTTATAAATATATCTTAACAATGTTTATAAGAGGAATTCTGGACAAACAGCAGATTGCAATTATATTACTTTTTGAAATAGATTGAAAAGTATTAGTTTCCACCCTTGAGACCATCACAGTAGCTCAGTCGATAGAGCGCTCGCTTGGTGATTGGAAGGTCGTGTGTTCAAATCACAGCTGCGACTGACCTAAGTCGATAAAAAAATAGGTAGCAACTGTTCTTTCGCTATGCGCTTGGCTTTTTGAATGAAAATTGCGGGTCCTTCGGATGAGACCTTAAAACCGAGGCCCCGTGTCATAGTATGCATTGGCACGATATAGAACCCTCACTGTTCAATGGCCCTGAGTGCCGAGTATAGGTCTAAATTTGAAACCCTTCACCAGTATATGGTGATGTCTCTATATGAGTGAAAAATTCTCAAACGGGACATAAAACAACATACAATCAATCAATTCACCCTTGAGTCTGGAATATGATTTAATATTTTAAAAGTAACTATTGCAGCAATTCTAAACAAATATCTTATTACCTTTATAAATTCAGTCCTTAAGAAATCTAATCTTCTGGAAAAAAAATTTAACAGGTGTTGGATGTTGACCCTTTCTGGGTGCCCACCACAGAGGAGGAATACGCTCATTTTGGAGAAAAGGCGGACTCTGACAACAGAGCCAGACATTATATGAACCAGGTCCGAAAACGGAAGGGACTCAAAGTGGATGAGAAAATAGTGGAGCATGCTGAAAAGCAAAGGACACTCACTAAAATGAAATAAATCATGTTTTGTTAAATTAAATTTTAAGCATGTCTGTGTTGTTTGAAATAAATTGTTAAACTGTTTTAGTCTTGTTTGTGCCATTTCATTATTTTGGGGTGTAATTTTAATATTCTCTGTACAAACCTCACTCTTCACATGGAAATACAATGTATCCATATTTTACATTTCTAACTCAAATGGACTTAAAAATCTATATGTATACAGTTCCTAGACCTTCAGGTTCAGGTGAACTTAAAATGTCTATTTGTATACATTTTATGTTCCCCTGAACCAGAATCCTCTAGATGTGAGCTTTTTTCTGATGAAAGTTTATCTACCATTATACATATACATGCTTATACATATATATGCATACTAGTCTGTTGGGATGTTTTTGGGTTATAGGCATATTCATTTCAAACTGTTTGGCATTTTCTGGTCTTCACCAGAAAATCAGGCCAATTTCGGTCAAATTTGAAGAGAAGCTGGGTGAAGTAGAAATAATTAAAAGTTCAAAGACATTGATGACCAAAGAATGGAAAAATAATTTATTTAAAAAGTTATAAAAAAAAAACTTAAGATAATGTGTTGTTATTTAAAACTATTATTCTGCTGAATTAGAAAGGACAACACTTCTCCATGAACTGCAGATTTGGTACTAAATATACTAAAATTAAAGCAAGCATTCCCTTTGCGATGCAGATTGGAATTAAGTATGTGTTTTTACTTGCACTGATGAGCTTTAAAGCATAAAATTAAAAAGGAACTGAACTGTAGTGATGAATTCTTGGGGTTATGTTAGGAAAACAAATAGGAATGAAAGGTTTTTAGGTGTTAGTTCTACATAAAATTTTGAATAATTGATTGAAAAAGTACATTTAAAGATTATCATCCCTTCATAAAAATATACATGCATTTAACCTAGCTTGAAAGGTTAATTTTATAAAGATGAAAAACAACCAAATAACAATTTTAAGAAATGGAATAATGACTGGGTTGTCAAACTCTAGTAATACCTTAAAGGATCATGTTTCCATCTGATTATATCCATTTATTAACTTCATTCAAAAATTTGCAAGTTATATCTCTGTAAAGTATTAAGTGACTGTGTAATTTAACTTGTCCAAACAAGGCCTGTACATGCCCTAGACAAATCTAAATTAAAACAGATTTTTATTTAGAGAGTCACTGTTGATTTGTTTACTCATCAGTAAACCCCACCATGCAGTTAATGGATAACAAAACAAGCTGGTATTGTATAATTGTCAGTGTCACAACCTTTAGTTATACCTGATGGTGACCACCTGCAACGCACATACCATTCTGCCTTTAACAAGTGATAAGAGAGACAAGCAGCACTGATTCGCTGGTCTGACTGGTTAGTTCTCAAGGTCGTTAAATGTCCGTCACTCCATTGACTTTAATTTACATTTTAGGTCCTTATGTTGGCCAGATTTTATCTTGATACCTTTCAATTTAGTTGCTAATTCAAGAACACCAATATATGATAATTTATATAGAAATGTTGATGGGCGTGAATCCATGATAGTGCCAAAGAATGCATGATCTGTATATGGTACGTCGATCTGCATTAATAATTGTGCTGAATTCTGAATTGAATATTTTAGAGATATTACAACAACTGTACAGTATGATCTTGAAAAGCTGCTTTTTTCTTCTGCATAATTAATAAATAAGCTTGTAGCTAAGAGTAATTAACCTCAGACTGACCTATGTACATGTATAAGCAGACTTAATTTACTGAATACTCATGGCTAACTTATTGATCTATTGAGGCTAAATTACTGAAAATGTTACATTTCAAGGAGATAGTGTTTTTCTTCCTTGCAAGAATATTTAATGTCAGGCTCTTCCATGAGAACTTGTTTATTTATGGATTTAGAGTGATCTGCCCTTAGATGTAAGCTACATACAATCTGTAATAGCTAGGGCCTATTCCTCCATGTAATATTATTTTAGACCAAGATAAAGTAATGAGATACATTACTTGCATGTACTTCCCCATGAAAGTAAATAAGTGAGTTATTTTCACTTCAATCATTGTCTAATTTGGACAATCCTGAGGAAATTTAAGTCATGACAATTAAGTACCCTATATGTTGAAAATGAACTAGATAATCACAATATGTATAAAATTTTCCTCATGTCCAAAGAACATTTTTCATTAATAATTTATTTTAGACAAAGACTTTACTACCACGTAAATAAAAGACTACATATACTGTAACTGTTTAGACTGTGAGTTTTAGTGAGGCCTGAAATTGGGTGCAGCAATTTAAGCCAGCAGATAATTCAAATGCTGTGAGTACAATAAAATTATGAATGTCTATAGCTAACATACATACCCAGTATACATGCACATGTTTATAGTAACTCCCATAGTTTTTTTTATATGATTTTTATCCAACATCTGTGTTTTCTATCATTTCAACATGCAAGATAATTATGTTGACATATGCAAGTTACCAATATTTTTAGAAAATCTGATGTAAACATGGGTAAATTTACTTTCTAATACCTGAGTATCTAATATCAAACAAGCAAGATAATTATGTTTACATGCAGCTTCTTTATGTCAACATGCAAGATAATTATATGTAGACATGCAACTTAAATATGTATCCATGTGAGATAATTATTGAAACATGCAACATACTTATGTTGACATGCAACTTTTATATGTCAACATGTGACTTATTTGTTAACATGCAAGATAATTATGATGACATGCAAATTAATTATCTAAGTCGCATGTTGACATTTATAAATAAGTTGCATGTTAACATAATTATCCAACACAATGACATAACGAAGTTGCATGTCAATATAATTATCTCACATGGTGACATAAATAAGTTTCACGTCAACATAATTATCTTGGATGTTGACAGAAATAGGTCACTCAAAATATTATCATGCAAACTGACATACCTAATTAACTCGCATGTTGACAAGAATAAGTCCCATGTCAACATAAATATTGTCTCATGTCAACATAAGTATGTTTCATGTTTACATAATTATCTTGCATGTTGACATATATACACTGTACAATCATATTGCTACATAATTATCTTACATGTTGACATTAATAAGTTGCATGTCAACATAATTATTTTGCATCCTGCATGCATGATGTACGTAAGATACTTGTGTTAGAAAGTAAATTTATATACCCATGTTTAAATCTGATTCTCTTAAAATATATCGGACTTGCATGCTCACATGATGATATTGCATCTTGATATAATTATCTTACATGTTGACATACTTTTCTCATATGCAGACATAATATATCTTGCATTAAGGGGGCAGAAATATGCCATGCACCATTGTATAGAGACAATGCAAACCTATACATACATGCTATTTCACTCTAGCTGTTTTCAATTGTGTCAAAAGAGAGATAACTCTTGTCTGTTAAATTCACCCTTTTCCAATATGTAAATTTAGTGAATGAAAAGGGCAAAAATAAAATTGACAAAATTGAAAAAAATTGCCCTGTATACAATACATAAAAACAATTCTGCTTCTTGGGTATCACTACAAAGTATTGGATTTTTCTCTTCTTACATGTACTGGTCTACACTGTTAATCCTTATATAAATAAATTAACAAAACTCAACGATAAAATATAGCGACATATTTATTGCATCACATTTTGGAAAACACAGTTTTGATGTGATTGAATTGAACACATTAGCTCTTGAACCTGGTGATTTTTTTTTTACAATATGATAAAGTGATTCCGAACAGAATCTGTAGCTAAACACTTGCAGAAAAAGTCCCCTTACTCTGGAAATTCTCAGGTTAAAAAAAGAGCAAAACACAATATTTTACTGGAAGCACATACATTCCAAAATACATTCATATCAAAATATGTGAAATGTATAAACAATGACAAGATGTAAAACTGGACATAAGGTGGATTTCATAATATACATTATGTATGTACACATACACTTTGTAATACTAGTTTTCAATTGACATTCATGAGAAAAAAATTCTTATTAAACTATAAAGAACAATACACTTATCATATATAATACACTTAGTCTAGTATAAATGCCCTCTAAGGTGGGTAAAGTAAATGCTACACTTGATCGAAACTTATAATAATGCAATATAAAAATAATAATGTACTGTAATGTAATATGATGCTCTGCTTCAAATTTTCCAAAAAAAAAAAAAAAAAAAAAATCCATAGGTGCTGCCCATCTTATTTGGTAAATGAATTAAGGAATAACTGTTTAATTTTTTGGTTTCATGATGTGATCAAGCAATTGGCTTGCATGATAATTTGCATAAATGCCTATGGCGTTTATGCATAAATTATCACGCAAGCCAATTGCTTGATCACATCATGACACTAAAAAATCTGACAGTTATTCCTTATATTTTTTACATGCACTTGATTCTGTAAATTCACATGCTACAAGCCCCACCTACTTCTGTCTCTTTCTGTCCCGCCCAGCACATAACTATCAATGAACCAGTAGCTTTACGTAGAAATCAAGTATTTTTACCATTTGTAGTTATATCTTGGACAAAAAAATTTTAAAATGTAAATATTAAATGATAAGTCTATATATAAGTTTACCCCTCTTTACTATAAAAATCAATGTTGATTTTTAGTCTAGAGGGGTAGTCCTAAAAAGATATCTTTTTGTCATTTAAAGAAAATTAGATGAAAAGTATCTTTGATTAAAAAAATGTAAAGAATAATTGAGAGAATTTAATAAATAAAGAAACTGTTTTTTGACATTAAGAGAGTAGAGCAAGCCTTGATCCACATTCTTTAAGTATAAAAGTTTTGGGAATATATATCTGGCAACAGATGACCCTGCGAGATAAGTACACTATATGTAAATTTACAATGTTTGTAAATCAAAGTTGCTTTTTAAAATAGGTGGGGGAAGTTTGGCAGTTTTAATACAACATCACACAATCTAACAATGGTTTAATACTATTGTCAGGTACATCAAACGAAAAATGATCAGCGTTATAATGCGTTTTACAGAACGTGAGACATTTTTATTTATTGGGCGCCTATATAGTGCAAGAACATGTTGAAACTTTATAATGCGAAAGGTAGAGCCAGATATTTTTAACATGAGGTTTATAACTGAGAAGTTACCTAAAACTTACATTCAGGTAACAAGCCCACAAGCCAGGACATTTGTAATTTAGTTTATCACAGAATTCAAAATTTATTAACCACTCCAAATTGACTTTCTCTACAGACTATATATATGGTCATATTTTTGGTAATTTTAACCACAATTGAAGTACAATGTATGTTATCAACAATTCAAGTTTGTTCATGATGTATTTAGACACTGAATATCAGTTAATGTATTTATATACAATTACACATTTAAATATCATATTTAAAATATGCAAAAATTTGTTTGTAAAATATACTTTCTGAGACAGAGATTTTACAGATATAAACATAGAAATAGATCGATTCTTAAATTATCTCCTTCAATCTGGCCCCATTACCGTGACACAAAATTATTACATATATAGTGTATATGCTTTAATAATTTTAAAGCCATGATTCAAAACTTTACAAAAATATATAACAATGCATAGATTTGGATATCATACAGTATCAACAATGTAGTTATTAAGGCACGTCAAGGATGATATATCTACAGATCAGGAGAGAAAGAGAAGGAGAAACAAATAAAAATGGATGGTAATTAATTGAAATACTGTAATCCCTATGAGTAGCAATTATGACTGAAGGAAAACAAAGAAGAAATATTTATCTACAAAATATGTAAGCTATTACAGTGAAAAATAGCCAAGAAATTTTTGTTAAAGTAACTGCAAAAATTGGACACGAGTCAGAGATATTGTAAGCTCTCTTCAGAGTGAAGACACATTGGAATAAACATTGAGCCCTCTACCATAAACTGTGAAATTCATGGCCCCTGGGGGTCAGAGGTTCCAGAGTTAGGGTAAACAAACTACAAATAATTGTTAATTATTAACTTACTGCACAAGCATGAGCAGACAATTTCTTTAGAAATAAAGAAGAATCAAACATCATTTTACTATAAACGGTGATGATGAACTAGGTGTAAATGAGTAAAAACAACAATACTGAAATCAGGAGCTTTGATAAACACTCCAGTGACAAAGATGAGCCCGTGGCTGTTGACATTCATGATCGTTTACACGGGTTTTAAATTGTTGTGCGGGGTGGCATTTCTCAGGTCACCTATTCAGAATGGTCAACACTAACTAGGACGCTAAGGAGACCCTTATAAATCACTTGGACAACACAGACACATAACTTGTTAGATATGATCTGAACAGACATTAACAATGAAATATATGGCTGAATTTCCCATGTAAAATTTTTACATTTTTTGCATAAATGTACTTGTACAGTCATTTGAAAAAAATCTCTCAATATCTTTCGGATTTAATTAAAATAGTGGGTGTTTCAAACTGTTCAAAGTAAGCATATTCCTTTTGATGAAATGCTATCAAGCATTTACTTTGTAATGTTAAACCCACTACACACCACATGTAGTTGATGCAAAATATAAGTTCATTTAACAGAGCTCAGAATAATATTCATGGACATCAAAAGTGCATACTTATGTTTATGACCCTGCTGCTGTGATTAAAAATTTACAAATGTTTACAGTGTATTCTTTATTTAAGGTCGTACGCAACATACACTACAATGTACCTTACCTATTGATACTTTTTCAAGATATTCTTTAATTAAAATCTTAGCACCATCAGATGTTTGTGGCCAAAAAATCAGCATACATTACCACCAATGGTTTTCAATAGATATCAAAGGATGAAAGGCTTTGTGATATATATTAAAATTACCAAACATATTTTTTTAGCTGATATTTCCTAAAATTATGTTTTAGAAGAGGAGTATACAGCATCATTAGGCATTATCAAAGTGCCACAAATGTCCCTCAATTATTGGACATCTTCAAGTATACAGGGAAATAAGAAAAAGTTCAAAACTATGTTGCATAAGTCCTTAATTTGTACAAAGGTAAATAATGACTAGACATCTCCCAATCTGTGCCTCACCACTTGACTATGAGCTGAGATTCTGGTGATACTATTTTTTTTTCTCTGTGAGTGGAGATAAGTTGTAGCTTAGTAATAGTGCTCTCTAATCATGCTAATACTATCTGATAATCTACCAGTAAATGCAGGACTGAGGCTCTGTCTTTGTGAATGTTTATTTTACATCCTTCATTTTCCTGACTCTTTCAGTGAATTTAGAAATATTCTCCCAGATTTGGCAAAAGAATTAAGATAGTAGACACCCCCAATCCCTTCTGATCCCCCCCCCCCTCCCCAGATATATGGACCTCAAGGTTCCCTTAAATATAAAATATAAAAGATATGATCCTAAGTATTAATTAAATTACAAAATTCACACACAGAAATTATTTCTTGATTCTGAATCATATATCTCCTCTTAATTAAATAACAAATGTAGTTCACACGTAACATTTTAAACAAGCAACCATTTCACTCAACTACACCAACAATTCTTGTGTCTAACACCCAAAGCTTAAGTTACAAGTTGAAAAAGTTCATAAATAAATTGACTGATATTTACAGCTCTAAGATTTGACTAGCTAATGTCCACATTTTTACAATAAAGAAAAAAACACATATAGACTGGCATAACCAAAACTAATTAAGCTTATCTTGTAAAACTCCAGATCTACTAGCCTAAATCCAATTACACAGCAATCAGACTGTTCTGGGTCAAGTTTTAGGTACAATGTGGCATTTCTATTATCATTAAAAAAACACTATGTTCCCATAAACATAATTTATCAGCAAATCCTAATTCTGAGGAAAGATAAAATGGTTACCCTCTCTTATTTCTAGGTGACACAAATGAGGATGAAAATTGCATAAAAATATTGTAACATGTAACAGGCATTGTGCATGCATAAATTTGTGAAAATGAACTATTTTATATACAGAAACTACCTATCAATCACACAATTACATTGGACAAATGGCTTTAAGCAGGACTTACACACAGACAAAGTCCTGCATCATGATCCGGGATCTCTGTTCAAAATTTCAGGAGTCCTTCGAATTACTTCTGTCAATACATGCATAGAAGCGTAACTAGCAGACTTGGAACCTATACACATGGTCATCTGGGCGTCATTCAACCCTGAATCACAGTGTACTGAATGATAGAGGTGGACCATGTCCGGATCCACCCCACGAAATATTTGGATCTCACTGTCACTGAACTTTGTGTAAAGGTCTACATCCTCCTTCCCCCAGCCCTGAATACTGGTATCAAATCCTCCAACCAGTTCTAAATCACTTTTATACATACTGGCTATCCCAAAGCCAAAGTTTCTCCAGTACCCAGTGTCAGCTGATAGGTTGAAGTTGTCTATGTGACACGGCTTTATCTTGTAAAAACTGCACAAAAATGAAGGGTCATATTGACTAAACACAATGGGGTAATACACTTGTGATCCCCGTTTTGTGTTCATGCGTATTCTATGTAATATATTGGAAGTAAATAAAATATCTACATCTATAAAGAATAACAAATCATTTTGATCACACTGAATTGCTCCAAGGTCCAACGCTTTGGCACGAGCAAAAGAGCCCTCTGCAAAAATCACCTCAATGTTTTCACCCCCGTATTTCTTTTGATATCGACCTATCAGATTGATGAGGGTGTCTGTATAACTGTCATTAAACAGAACAACATGAAGCTCTGTTTTGGCACCGGTTTTTAAACAGACTTCTTCATAGTTGGTCATGAAGCGCTTAAAAATATTAAGTCTCCCCATCAGGGGAAGAATAAAGTGTATGACTTCTTCAACTTTGTTGGAAATGAGTGAAAGACTAGACTGGTTTCCTGCCCCAAACTGTTTGAACAGGAATGGGGATTCTATTTCATCTGGAGGTGGGTAGTAATTCGATGTGAAGGGATCTTCAATGAAGTTAATCTCACCAAAAGCCTGCTGTAAATAAGCATGTCTTCTGACTGCTACAGTCACTTTGTTACCAGTGTGTTTTTTGTAGGTCAGTAATATATCTAGCACAAAGTCAGCCCCGTGAAGCGGGTTAACTCTGCGATAACCATACCACAGATCCTTATAATCGATTGTCCTGCCCTTTTGTCGGGCATTTCTATTCACGATCTGAATCACCTGACTAATGACGTCATCCAAAGCGACCTTGAGGGGAAAGGTCAACCCGTGACGTGGATTGAGATTTTTATGTGATACAATAGCTTTAGAAATAAAGTCCCAGGGTAATATGTCTTTTGTAGATTTGGGAATGGTCTTGCTAAGACTTGGAGGCAACCCTTGCTTGCCCATGGCAGTTTGAGCCCCCAGCATGCGGTCGATGTTGGAGATCTCACGCTGCAGAAGAAGGCCTTTTTGTTGGAGATCTTGGATGTGAAGTGACTTGAGGTAGTTGTATATTTTGTACTGTTGTTTGGGTTCTTTGACGGAATGCAATGTAACAGCTTTTTTCACTGCTTTATCTTTCAGGGTTGTTCTGAAGGAACCTTTCTCCTCTTTGTAGTTTTGGAAAAACAAGCGCTGCATCTGAAATGGATAAAACACAAAAATATATCACTTACACCATTAATTACTAAATCTTTAAACTTTTTCTTTTCCTTTGATACTATTTTGTTTAAACCTTATGTATTTGGTCTTAAAAGCCAGACAGAATCAACAGTAAGCTGATAATATCTGTCCTAATTGTTCTACATCATATCCTTTGAACCATGACACAGATGCTAAGAATTGGTACTACATGTATTTATAACCACTAGACATGAGCTCTTTGAGACAATTAACATGAAGAAAAAGCCCATCTGTTAGTACAAACCCACGAAACAGTAAATCAAAATATTACATGTCCATGGCATAAGAAGATGTATCAAATGGAATTTAAGACAGCAATACAAAGCATTGTAAGCCTATACATTTGTTTTTCTGGTCTGGACTTTGTTGACTCTAAAATGGAGAGTCTGTTACACAGTCTAACAGCCACCCCCCTTATAAAAATACTCCCGGTCAATACTCTCAATTTCATGTTCTTTATAAGCTATAAATGCCACCAAAGCATTTACAAATGTTTTCAATTAAATAATTGTGTAGTGTTTTCAAACAAGTTTTTTTTTTTTTTAATTGTTATGAAGTTGCATGCTCAATTTAACCCCAAAGAATAAGAGATTTAGCTTATGTTTACAAAGCATTGTAAAAAGTCCTTCTAAATTATTTTTTTGAAAAATTCTTTCCATTAAAAATGCACAGTTCAAGAACATTCAATGTTATCAGCTAAAATTGGTTAATACGTATACATGTGATTGTAATACATGTGTATTAGGAAGACAAATGAGGGCAACAGCAATTAAAATCAAATTGTTAAATTGACGATTTACTTTCCAGAGTTAAGAAACATTTTTTTAATATTTATTTTCTACATAATGCCATTATAATGGGGAGTCTGAGTATAAAATGCCTCAGTCTACATTTGTACATATAATGTACCAGCTCCAATGCAATAAAAGGAATTTTCCTTTTCAACAAAACACTCACAAGGAAAGTAATGTAATTCTTTATTAAGATTAATAATTACTGGACAGGTTTGCTTGTAACAAACAAAACCTAAATTCTGGGCTTCATTAAAAAAAAGTGTAACACTGATAGTAATATATCAGAATATTCCTCTTAACTTTTGAAGTTGAAAAGGAAATTACAACTGACATAATCTACACTCTGGTTGCATATGTCTGGAAAATGTGAATATACGACATTGCATGGTTAAAAACTGAGTAAATGTGTATGCTTAGAAATCTACTAATAAAAACGTGATTTTATTCCATTGTGTGTACCGTACTTAATTCTTTTGTGCTGCACTCCATAAGCCAAGTACTCTGAAGTGAATAATAGTACATAACTGTGTTAAGTACTCCTGAGTGCAAGTGACTTGTATACCCTCGACATAACTCTAGTGTAGTACAGTACACTCAAAAAAATCGGAGTCTCCAAACAATTATTACTACTTAAATTATCTCCCATTTCTTTCAACAATTGCTCAATGCCATGCATCTGCAATTTGCAAATTTTGACTTCAGGCAAATGTCAAAACAAATTTCCTCGGCATTCCCTGCTGCCTAATACTTGTGTGTAAGTGTTAACAGACTCCAACTCGGACATGATTCTGGTATTTCAGGTAATTGTTAATGAAGGGAACCTCCCTCCATCTAATGATAAATCCAGTCACTAAGACATTCCAGAATCAGCCTCTGGTCATTATCATGGGAACCCCAACCTTTGAAGAAAATCCCACTGTTATAGTAACAATGCTGCTTGTTCTCTAAATCCTCTTAACACAAAAACAAGACCAAAATTAAACAGGATTTCCAGGCAGGGGTCTATTACACAACCTCCTCCATCCAGAATGTACCTTTTGTCACATAATACAGGTGTTAGAGACCTGCATTAGTCATGTACTACTGTAGTTTTAGAACATGAGCCATCAATATAGCTTATGAGCTAACAATAATATTATTCTGACCAGTTTTACAGGTGCAACTGCGCATTTAACAACACTATAATTTTTTTTTCAAAACCTCTGAGTAATGCTGAAACATATTACTCAGCAACTCTAAATACAACCCCCCAAAATTTCCCAAAATAGGAAAATCGAGTCTCTAAATAACCGTAGCGTGAGCTACATGGCCAGCAGACAGCCTTTGACACACAATTGTTCCTGTACTCTAGCATGGAGATCAAACACCTCAGAAGGGTCAATGTCTCACCCCCAGCAATTGTGTGGAACAGATTGACTGGGGGGTAATTAGGCAGCTGTTGCAATCACCTGATATCCCCCTACAAAATATCTCCCCCCTTAGAGGTCAAATCAGGTTACAGACCTAAATGAACTCGCTACAAATCCATACACTAATCAATGAAAAAAAAAACTTGTATTTACTGTGGCCTACTGCACTCAAGCTGTTATACAAATATGAAGATGGTATTTGCTTATGATTATCATACTAATATTATATTTACATAAAACATTAATACAATGCTAAATATTATCTCCCAACATAAAGCTGGAGTTCTTCAAAGTGGACACCTACTGGTACCAACAGAATGTGTAAAACTACAATAAAATTATTATGGTAAACCAAATCTGAGATCTCTCAGCCTGCACTTGATTTTTGGTACCATTTTCAATTTTCCAAATAAAAAATAAATTAAGACAGCTATTTCTTCTTGATCAAATTTTTGAAATTGCACAAAAAATTACTGCTTATGACTTGATCATGGAGAGATATTTATGAACCATTTACAATAAAGTGTATTTTATCTGGATTAATGCAGTTTATCAGCCTTATCAATGACTAGCATCAAAGAATACAGTAACCTAGTGACCCACATCTCAATAACTTGACATTCATTGCCACTTTATAACACCAAAAATCTTCCACATCTCACGTCCTAAATGTCATTCTCATTTATAATACCACAATATGGAAATCTCATCTTACGTTTTTTTTCAAATTTTGTAAATGCTTTAAAAATTGAATTCATCCAGATTATCATATTGTAAATTGAGTGTATGTTGTGATGGATAATAAATATAACCATATGTTTCATTTCTGCAGTACCATGTGTGCAGTGGAATCTTCTACATAAACTTTATATACATAGGTCTCACAGTTTTTAGAAGGTGGTTGTCTGTCTATAGGTTTATAGGTACAATGACTGCTAGTTCACACAAGCTAATTTTTGTCTGACTGACACCGCAAAGTCAGCAGAAATCCTCAGTGTGTCTGATACCAACGTAATTACGTCTGTCATACTGTCGACTTCCTAATTCAGATATATAATTAAGTATACAGCTAATTACAGAATTTACAACCCTCTCTCCTTATCTAAAATTGAAGTGACATGTTCTTTTGTCTTGTCCTTTTCCTTAACCTGACTTTTGTTTCCTGTTCAAGTTTGCAAATTGTTTGACAAGAAAAATGAACGAAGAAGTGAAATTTGGGTTATCTCTTGGCCCATGAGTCACCTGAATCAATAAGATTATGTAATTTACAAATCTTCTTCAATGCCACCTAGGTTTATCTCAACTTCCATTCAATATACCCAAAACACCACAACCTCTTTAATCAAACTGTCACTTGGAATGATTAAAGGTACATACAGCTTGCATTAGGTACTTGCAACTGTGCAATGGCAAGCAATATTGGAGAAAACTATTTTTAAAAACTTTTAAGCAAGGATAGGTTGCTTTATCACTAACACCTGGGTATTTCAATGATAAGAAATTGAATATCAAAATTTATGAATGGGATCCATTTCTGAGTAAATATACTCATGAAACACTTTCATTGACAATGTTACAGACTGGCAATTGCGTGTTACTAAAAAGATTTAACATCACATATATATCAAATATCAAAGGTGATGACACATAACATCACACTATGTATGGTGGGATAATTTTGAAAATTGTTTGTTGACCCGTCAAACTATAAGAGGGTTAAGTGGCTTCTAACCTTAATCTTTCTGCCCTATGTAATACAGCACTGCAGTTCACATGCAACAACTATTGCTTTGTGCAGAGGGATTCAGTTCATTTGATTAAGGTATAAACATGCAACAAAATTAATTATTAACAAAACAGTCGATAAATCTAGTATGGGTAACTCAGCAAAAAATATTTGAATCAACATCTATGCATGTGTCTTTGGAATCCAAATCTCACCCAAAATATACTCGTTCAACAGATGGATTAAATTGTCTATGGTACTCCGGCAAGCACTGGGAATGTACTCTGAAGTTGTTGTCTGTTTACCCCAGATATCAGACAGACTCTAAAACATCCTAAAATTTCACAACTTTACAGCATTGAGGTCAACAAAGGCTGACATTTTATGTCTGGGAATTAACTTAAATGGGATAAGTGCCAAGCAATTCCTACATATAATGTGTACAATATTTACAATCTTACCCATACAAGTATGTGTGAATGCTGATGTGTTGGCATGTACAAAAGTACTTCAAAGAATTGACCCCTTGGTTTATGAACTTTTACACAGTATTACATTGTGCGTACATGCAACCAGATCATCAGATGACTATTAACTCTGACATATACCGATTTAGAAAGAAATGACTCTAAGATCCAAAAAGCTTTTTTTTTTATCTTTGCAGGTAATGATTTAACGAAGAAGGAAAACCCATTAAAATCTGCCAAGGGAGAACCAAGATGAACCCCCCAAGTTCATTCACTTCCTGAACATTTAGCCTGTCTGGGAATGAGGAATCCATGGTTTAATAGTTTTTGTACCACTGCCCTCCGGAAATCGGGTCTTTTTACAGCAGCTTATATACCTGTTTGGAACCCACTGCTTTATCCCTATACCCTGTTTACCCCCATCCACCGGACAATACACTGTAATCATACCCAGCAGCAGACATAAATACTCATAATAATGCCTTCTATTTTGTCCTTTGTCACTTTATAGATGTCATGAACCCCAGACAATAGGTCCTATTCTTACAAAATCTAACCAGGTCTGAAATATGCAAAATACATAGCTATTTGTCTTTCATCATTGATTCTAAAAAAAACATGCTCACCCCCTGAAAGCTGATACACTTGGAATGTTGAATAAAAAGGTGGCCATGCTCTCATAATGACCATTATGATTTTAAGGGTCCTATTTTAATACTGAATCGTGAATGACTTACGAGTTCAATAAACCTGTAGTTTAAAAAATTACAAAATCTATCAAGCATTTTCGATAATGAGATACATACCCCGGTATATACCGTGTGTATATGCAATACAAAATTTGATTAAAATTTACTGATAATCACCAGTAAATACAAATATCAAATTGTGCATAATACTGCCTGGCAATGCACTGTCATAGCTTCACAATTATTAAGCCCCAGCTTTTGACAAGCTGACAAGACAAAATGAAATATAAAAAAATTAAATAGCTATAATTAAAAGTAAAATCTGCTTCTGTGTAATACTTGACAGCAAGGACAAACTGTTGCACTGCTGTCATGATTCTGTTCTATTTTTAACATCCATACATTTTATAGTATGTTTAAATATTGTTTCATTCATAATAATAATTTTGGTGAAACATACATTACATGTATAAACTTAGTTTATATAGTAGATAATTGTACTGTTCTGTCTTATTCTCTTTGAAAAGTGATTGAATAAGAATGGCCTTGTAAATAAAATAAAGGCTATATCAATTTCACAGCCTTGTAAAAAATTACATGAAGGCTTTGCTAATTCAGCAAAATAAAATAGCTTTCAATAATAATATGAGTAAAACCATTCTCTTATTTTCTTATATTGTCATCTCATCTTTGTTAAAAGATCAAGCAGAATTTGTATGTACAATGTTAATACATGTGAACATGAAAAATCTATCTGAAATTCAGACTTTACCTCAAAGGCCCAGGTACAGGACACACCTGTATGGTCCCTGACACAGCGCCCCACTTCTACATCCTCATGGGTGGTCAGGAGATTCTGCAGACACTCCCCCACATGTGGGGCAAACATCCTCAGGGTCATATGACTGAATACGACCCCAGGACCTCCCATACAAAAGTTCTCATTTTTTTTCAGGTACAGTTTCCCCAACTCTTCTTTCTTCCCAATTCCTGCTTGTCCAATGTACTGAGGTATTGAACTATTGATGGAGCGCAATAATTTTTCAATACGATCTCCTTTGATGAAAACATCATCATCCGCCCTCATAAACCACTCAAAGTTATTAATGTAATTGTCATGCATGTATTTTAACATGAGGAGGGATTTTCTCTGGGGTGGGTAGGAGTCGTCTACGCCATCAATGCTGATGACAGGGATTTTATGTGATGAAGATCCCTCACTGGAGAAAAACAATACCTTACATACACCTTGACAGGTGCTTGTCCAGGTATCAAATGCAGCAACAGCACGAGTGTCTAGGAACTTTTTTGCTGTTATGACACCAATTAATAAGAATCCTCTTTCATCTGGTTTAATGTACCTGTTGAGTCGGAATTCCTTGGTTTCAGATACTGGCAGTGTCTTTTGAGGCAGTTGGTCAGTTACATGCAAGTGTTCAACAGCGATATTAACATGATAGTTGATGTGGATACAGCAACGGTCTTTCTGAGATCCGCATGGAAGTAAAGTATGACGACACCAAGAAGATAATAATACACCAAAACAAATTCCCAAAACCAAACCGGCTAACTTCTGAAATTTCCACCTACATCCATATCTTCTCGCCATCGTAAACCTCTGTGAACCATTGAATGTTTAATCCTGTGAGTCTTCAACTCGATGTGGCTTCACTACAGTTAACAAGGGGATTATAATTTCACAAAACATGTTACCCGTGGGAGAGCTCGAAAACGTAAGTTTTGCATGCGCAAGTAAACAAAGTTAACAACGTGCTCGTCTTGTGTATATTTTTTCTACGACTCTTTTTGCGCCTTTTCATCGCTCTGAGTGGACACTGTAACCTTTGGTCGATCCTGTGTCACCCCTGACCAGGTTACACCGAGAGTGTACCACTTTTGAAACATATTCTCGGACGATCAACGCTTCACTGACTTTACACACACTTATGAATGGGGAGCAAAATATTCCGGTCACCAGGTTAAGTAACGTAACTTCCGGTGAGCTATTTGACGTATAAGATACAGTCTATGGGTACTTTTACATGTCTTATGCCTCATGTGAGGCCTTGCGTGAATAAAAAGTTCAACAAAGTTTCAAAGGCAATAAGTGAGTCATAATTTCATTTTTCACTATATATTTCATTTCAAAAACCAATTTTTATTTAAAAAAACAAACAAACAAAAAAAAAAAAACTTATTCCGAGGTCAATTTTAGTCTAATATTTCATCAATTTTTCTTTTTCCTAGGACGCAAAGGAAAATAACAATGATGGCAGGTATTATTAAATCATCAAGACTAAAATTTTTCTAAACTCAAAATACTATGATTTCTTGACGAATCGAGTTGTAATTTCACACGTGTGATTTCACCGTAACACTTACAGTTAATTCAACACATTTTATATTTTGCACAATATATTTCCTTGAAAATGTTTTTTTCTTTAAATCATTCTTGCAACATAACGGTTATTTATTTCTCATTTTTATGACTATAACATCGATCATAGCATGTAGATTTTTTAAAATAATAATAATAATAATTATTATTATTAATTTTAATATGTATTGACCGGGGTTTTTTTAATAAGAAAAAAGTGTAAAGTCAACGAAGTGCCTGTGATTGAGTCTAAAGTGTATTTTTTTGAAAAGCAAATAATAATAATTAAAAAAAAAAAATAGAGGGATTTTTCCCAAACACGAAGATCCTATTTTGTGGGCGGGGAAACTTAATTTTTTGCACAAGAAAAACTTGTACATTACTATGAGGGAGTTTGACTATGCTGTGACAAAAGGCGAGGACCACACAACCTTTCAGTGAACATATTTGTACTTATAATAAACGCTTAAAATTATAAAACTATGCCCCCCTCACCTGTACTCCATCCCCACCAGGCCAAAACCAGTCACCTGTAACAATTTCAGATTTTTCGCTAAATGCCGGGAAGACACCCCTGAAGAAATTCTTTATAAAAAGTTTATCTTGTTTTTTCCGTTTTTTTCAACCGCTACCAAAGTTATAATTTATAGGTACATGAATCAGTTAATTATAACAATCAAGCTTTCCAGCCTTCTTTGAGATCCTGACTTAATTCAGTTCCCCTTAAGAGATTTGGGTTGAAATTGAAAATTATTTTGCTGTGAGAAAGGGAGGTGGGGGTGAAAGTTGATGCACATATACTCAGTATATAACAACTAACCATGAGGGGAATAAAATCAAAGCTGATAGACTTGAAGGTTCAATGTAACTTGAAGGTCACAGAATATAAAGGTCAAGTACTCAAATCATTGCCATCAACAATATTTCTATAAGCTTACATAGATATTGACCTTGACCAACTTTCAAGGTCAAAAGTCAAGATCATCTTTCTATTCGTTCAGAAGTTATAGACTTTAACGAAGAATCCAACAAACTTAAGATCCAACTAGCTCTGTTAGCTGCTGCTATTAATATTATTGTCTTTTTCTTTTTAGTCGGATAACTTAGAACATTTGGACCCCTCCATTTCCCTTTAATATACAAATATAGCCCTTTTATTAGTAATGCGCGATTTTATCGGTATATCGCGATTTTTTATAGCGTGATACGTATCGTGTTACGGAGACTAAAATACCGGTATTTGGTACATAACTATAAATTCTGGAAATTATTCATTTATTTGTTCAAACTATTGAATGACAATTATAGGAAGTGTAAAAAAGGTTGAAAACAGGTAAACAACGGCATCAAAATATGCTTTATATTAAATAAATGAAAATTTAAAAGTAAAGTTATGTTTTTATAGCATAATTTTTAAGAAATATTATGGAAATTTACTTGAAATTGTAGTAAAAATTGTGTGTTAAAATATCACGATTTATCGTGATATTTTTGGGGGAAAATCGGGATATATCACGATGCGAAATTTTTTCCAATACCCATCCCTACCTTTTATGAAGTGCAAAGTCGACATATGCTTTTATGTGAAGTCGATATACCTATGGATTGGCCGAATCAAAGGGCTACATTTGTTATATTATTTTCTGTGGAAAAGAAAGAGACAAAAAATTCATTATATAGGATTTTGTGAAGTTTTAAACACTTTTCACCATTTATAAACACATCTGTTTTATTTTCAGTAACTCAAGTCAATATCGTAAAATATAATTTTACACGTGATAGCAAGCAGACCAATCAGATTTATTGAATTACACAGTAAAAATAATATGTTTTATCTTATATGTTTATTATTAAGCATGTTGCTGTCAAAAAACTTTATTATTTTTTTTTAATTTGATGACCCCTCCTCCACTTTATCAATTGGCTATCAGTGTCAAAATAAGTTACATTCAAAAACTAAAATAAATAAAAGGATTTTGTTACCTTATGTTGATTCTGCCCGCAGACAGCTCTTCATCTTGATATGTTTCCACTGCTCTTTTTCCGGTAAACGGTCCATAATCCTTAAGTTTGTAAAATCGTATTTGAATGGGAGAAATAAATCCCCAAAATAGATTTATATGACTTTCTTATTTATGGATACTATATTTAAATGAATAATTATTTATTTAAAACACATATTAGTTTTTCCATAATGATCGGGATCGAGATTTGATATAAACAATTTTGTTTCGTCAATTAGTTAAATCCTAATTTCCAATATGGTTGAATACCACAAGTCCAGGAGCAAGTTACACTTTTGCTGCGTTTCTTGTGCCAGGAATCATTTTTGTTTAAAGCAATGTTGACAACTTAAATTTAGGATATTAATTTCAATAATTTGCAATGCATTTTAATGGACATTGATGAATGACTTTTAAACTTCGCTTCTAGAGTTAGGTTTATTTATCAATCTGTAAAACATGGCGTCGCCGTCTCATAAAATGAGTGACGAAAATTTAGAAAAGAAGATGCTAAATGTATCTAATACACAAGACAGTATTCAAAGCTTGTCGCTTTGGTTGATACACCACAAATCCCATCACAAACGTGTAGTGGATGTCTGGCTGAACACCTTTAAGAAAGGTAAGAAGTGAAACTGAAAGTATATGCACTCTGTTTCTTTAAAGAATGATATAAAGGTTTTTAAGTCACAAGAATCAGTGTTCTGTGCAACATAGAAGTTTCTTGCTAAAATATTGCCATAGGGGTATGAATTTTAGTTCGAATAAGCTAAATGTGTCTTGGGACATGCCCTCACCACAGTTAGAATACGTCCCATATACTTGCAATGTAGCAAATCAGAGCGGATCCACTCGGAAATTATTTTGAAGAATACAAAAGGAGTTGCACTGGAAATACTACCAAATTAATCATAACAAACCTTTTTGTGATTGTATAGGTTTTTCAACCTTAAAAAACAATCCATATAAATGCTAAAATTCAACTCATTTTCTCAACGTTTTCTCATTGCTTCAAATTTACAAACCATGTTGACAATTGGAACTCTCTGGATTATTCATAGAAAATGCACAGAGTTTGAGTTATCACCCACGTTAATTTTGCTACACTGCCAATACATGGAAGGAGTTCCATCGTTAAACTTGGTCTGTAGGACAATATCAATTTAACGATAGAACGTTCTTTCAATATGAATTTCAAAGTCATTAAGTCATTTCAAGGAATTGAAATAATATTGTACAATGTATTTAAAATTTGATTAAACTTAAACATAAAATTTGAAGCCTGTCAGACCACCTGCAACGTAACAAAAGTAAACAGGAGTAGATACGTCTTGTTAATCTGTGTGCTAATATGTTTGATGGTGCAAAGAAGCAGAGTTGTATTACTTACTTAATACCATCAAATAAACATTTCCTTTTCAAACGGTAATGGAAAGTATTGACAATTAGCTCTGAGAACATTCGCCCCAAAAGAAGTGTTATGTGCTGCATAATATGTATATGAAACTTACAATTTACATTTTAAGTATATATTTATAATTTTTATTAAAAATGTACCTTTTGCACTAATTGATATGTAAATATGATAATTCAGCAATCGTTATAAAGTGCCCTCAAAGGCTTTAAAACTAATTTGAGGCTCTTAATGCAATTAACTGATTAAGCAAGTGAGGATAATAATAATGTGTAGGTAGAATGACCACTGACTGTACATTGTAAATTTGCATATGCTCTGTTATTTTCCTCTAAAAATTTGCAGCTAGCAGTAGCATCCATAAATGCAATTGTTCCTAGTATATGCACATGCTGTGTCAGTCTCAGTCTCACATGGAGAAATCTGCTGTTGAGTAGTATATATAGGAAACATAGTAAAAAATCATAAATTGTAGGTTATAATAAAAATCTCAAAAAATGAAATAATAAGAAATGTTGTTTACCATTATTTATAAACTTTTTAAAATTAATGAGTATTGTCATGTGTCATTAAATTTCTGTACAGGAGTGTAAGAAAAGGCCCTCATATAAATTTTGTGGGACCATGTTCCCTTGAACTTTCTTCAAAACTTGCCTTGATGTTTTGACCACCATTATGCTTCATCAATGAACAGAATTCTGTCCAAAGTCCTCTATTCTTAAGTTTTACTTGGCTTTTTATAAATTCAAAATGCCATCTTTTCTAGTTCCATCCAAGCAGAAGCTGGTATTGTTCAACCTGTGTAATGACGTTTGTCAGAATGGGAAAAGAAAGAGGGCTGGTATCTACATAGAGAGCTTTAAGACAGTACTGACAGAAGCTATCGCATACTCTCGGTAATTCAATTTTCAGAGTTACTTCTATGATGTGTAGTGATGCATGTATATGTTTTAGTCATTCACATTTTCATGTTCCTGTAATCGAAGATATGGGGGCATGCAGTTTGTCTGTCTGTCAATTTGTCCGTTCATCTGTTTGTCTGCAAAAACTTGAACCTTAGGACCAGAGTTAGAGCTAGGGTTTTCTTATTTCGAGCATTTATTCCTTGTCACTAGACCTTTCTTAGGGTACCAATATTTTTTACCTCTTGACCTCGGAGTTTGACTTGCATTTGATAATTTTTAACCTTGGCCAGGTCATACGGGGGCATCAGTGTTCCACACATTGTTGACTTCTGTAGAACCACTAGACCACTTTCAACAAAACTTACCATAAAGCATCCTAGGGTGAAGGGAATTGAGATTTGTTAATATTGGACATTAAATACTTAAAATAGATATACTATATACAGGGAAATTTTCGCCCCATTTTATTTTCACCCCTTTTGCCCTACCACACAAGTGGGCAAATTTAAAATGGGGCAAATTTAAAAACTATAATTTGTTAAACAGAATTGTGACTGGGAGAATTTAAATGGGGCAAAATTGTTTGCAAGTGTGAAAGGGTGAAAATAAGACAGATCAAAAATAACCCTGCATGTATACAGTATTTCAGTTATGAAATCTTGTATTTAATTTATTAAGGCTGAATCTAAACCATTTTAAATATGATATTTTGCTTAAGGTCTGTCAACATGTTCCTTGAATATCTGTTTTTCATCTCTCTATAATATATGTAAGCATTGAATTATTTTTGTTTGAAAGATCTGATAGGTCTCATAACTTAAACAATGTGTGCTAACAAACTGAGTAACACATGTTTAATAACCTTTTCTTTCCTGGTCTGCCTGTCTTTTCTCCATCAGTCAGTGCATTTGTTTCTCATAAAATGTAACTTTGTCAATTTAATTCCATCTAGTTTCACATACAGTCTATGATACCTTCTCAATGTAATTCCATTTAGATTTAATTAGTACAAAAGTACATAATAGTCCACCATCATGTGTAAAGATGTGTATGGGTGAAGAAAATTGTTTAATATTTAGATACAAGTATATCAATATATAAACATATCTAAATGAATTTTTTATTGTTTTAGTGACAAGTCAATCCAGCCAAATATAGGCAGGATATTGAAAATATGGGGAGAAAGAAGTATCTTTCCAAAGGGTTACTTAGACGAGCTGACAGAAATGTTAATGAAAGGTACAAGTATTTCATGATAAATTTTTTTATCCAGTTACAATTTTTAAAAAGATTTAATCATTCTGTGGTACTGTAGATCACCAAATTTTAGCAACACTTTAATTTCACAAGAATTTATAAGTGAGACATAATTTTCACGATCTCTGGTTATTGTTCTATATAAGCTTTTGTACTACAAATATATGCAAGAATTAATTTTTCGTGAGCAGACGGTCTTGCATAATAACACAAAAATAAAGTTCTTGCGAATAAAAAGTGATCTACAGTATTTATTTTATTTGATTCAGAAATATATGTATTTATAACATGGATAACATGGATAAGTAATATACAGTTTGGAAAATTTTTGAAGTCAGGAAATCTGTCTGTGCCTTGGGTTGTTTAATACTGATGATTTTTGACAGATTCTCCGGCCCCTACTCCAGTTGGAAATAATGCTGTCAGCCCAGCCACTCCAGCAGGATCCACCCCAGCTACTCCCACACAAGCATACAAACCAACAACAAAAATAAAAGATGAGGAAAAGATACTGGCAGAATTCAAGGTTTGAACCCCCCTCCCCCTCACTTTTCCCCATATATTGCAATATAGATTAGTATACTTCCCTTTATATGGAATAATATAGGAATATAGTATTCAATTTAGAATGCAATTTCTATTCAGATTGACATTGTTTTCTTGCAAATTTTGATACATTTTTAAGTCAAGAAGTATGTAAGTCGTATGATGTCATCAGAGAATGTTAATTATTGTTCCCTGTGTTATAGCCCCAGATGCTGATTGATAAAATTAATAGCTACAAAAGGCTGGAGGGAGAAGTGGAACTCAAATTCAAACAGATCTCAAGTCTCAAGCTGGACGCCTCCAGTGTAGAAGCAGTGTCACAGCTCAAAGGTAGGTGGAGACATTTATCATGTGAGATATCAAAGGAAAACCAAGTTTATTACCTCAGGTGTAGAAATATATTGAAAATTGAGTGTAAATGAAATTGATGTTCATTTGTTTTTTATTGATAAGGGGATTTTGAAACGGTCTGTCTTTACAACTTCTAGAATGATAAAGGTTTGATAGTTATCATGTTTCCACTCTGGGATGTCCATGTTTTGCAAAAATATATTTACAAAGCTTATGAGAATTCCAAAATTATTGACAGTTATACGAATTAAAAGATAATAATAGTTCATCTTCATAGGGTATTTTGTAGGATGTGCTAAAGGGGTGAAATGATTCACCACAATATTTTTCTCTTGGTTTGATACATGGTGCAACTTCATTTACAGTTTGATTCATTTTACAGTTGGGATCATTTCAATCAGGTTTTGCATGGGTAAAAACACACTACTCAGCATAATCAATTTTTAAAAACAAATTTTTGAGGACTGATCTGATAGCTTGCAAAATAATCTTTAACAGTCAGTTCATTCAAATTAATTTCTTCTAGCCAAGTTGCACAAAGATTAAGTGACTGGATTTAGTGAAACAAAACATAAAACAATGTTGAATGTTTCCTTCTATCAAAATGTATTGTATCGAAAATAACTGTACCGAGATGAAATTATATGTATTGTGAAGGAGGCATATCATTTCACCTCTGATATGCTATTGCTGTTCAATGTATAAGATTAGCATATAAAACTGAATTAAAAAAAATCTTGCTCAACCCTAAATTATGGACTGGAGTGGTACATTATTTAAGATATGTTTATATTTATAAAGACATGTTGTTTACCAATAGAGTGTTGGAAGGATGTATATAATACACTCTTTGCATACGTTGTACATTTCTTTTCTCTGTAAACAGATCGAGCCCACGGGAAACAGTTCAGTCAGCAGTTTGAGGACTCTTGTTCTAAGCTGGAGAATTACGTCTCGAGTGCTGAGCAGCAGATCCAGGAACAGAAGGTGATGATTGAGCTTCTAGAACAGAGTCAAGTGTTCTACGACGAGCAGTATCGGGAGGCTAGGATCGTGGCTAATGTGAGTCTCAGAATTATTTTGTCCTGCATCTCCGAGTATTTTGCAGATATCATTTTGATAATTTTGCAAATGAAATCTTTTAAGCATAGTGTAACCCTAAAATTACTGCTGGAAGCATTCATAGATTCAAGGGGACACAAATCCTGTAAAATCCACAAGCTGACAGGACAATGATTTACTCAAAGTTTTTTAAATTAATATAAATGTTAGAAAAGATTGGTGTGCCTGTTTTCCATTTAAATATTGCATATGTAATGGTTTGGGCCGTGGATATCAGCCTGGGTAGCTCAGTCGGTAGAGCACCTGACTAGTGATGCAGGGGTCCTGGGTTCAATTCCCAGTTCAGCCATGCATTTTCTCCTTTCCTGTTACAGATTTGGTGCCATGACCAGGATTTGAACCTGTTACACATACAATTACTATGGAATCATTAGATTTCCTGGTGGCTCAATGTTCATGGAATTTGGGTATCCTTACGTCCTCCACAAATTAATATGCTAGGGTTGCAAAGTCATATTTCCTTTTGTAGATATGAGTGAATGCACAAAATCAAGTCCCAACAAAAATTTAAGAAATCTACGAAAATTGGCTCCCATGAAATTTGATGATTCCACGGTAATACAAGGGATAAAATCCTAGAACTTATGATCTACAGAAATGGTCCTATCATACTTTCTTATTCAACTTTACTAGAAATTCAAATTAAAAATACTGTAAACCAACTTTTATTTGTGTGCGAGAAATATTCGCAAGTCTCGCTACCTACTTTAACTTGGGAATATTAATTGCCGCGAACGATTTATTTTGCTTTGTATTTATGGAGAATGTTTCCTCAGTCGCAAAAATTAATCATCGTGGATTGATTTCAAACTGACGAATTGCGAATAAAAGATGACGCGAATAATAATTGGTTTACAGTACATATTTTCAATGCTGAGTCTCTTTTCATTCTACTGTAATTTTATAAATTCTATTTTAGGCTTACAAGAACTTTGGAACCAGAATCAATAATCTTCGTAAGAAGTTGGAGGATTTGATGAAGTCTCTACCTAGCCCTGTCCCCTCCCCCTCATATGATGCCCCGTCTCCAGGCAACACCCCTCCTCTGGAGGAGATTGACAACACAGAGGCTGTGGACATGGATCTAGATGATGATGATAACCCAGCAGCTAGCACTATTCTAGGTAAGAATGGTCACATATCGGATTATTTACAGATTTTAAAGACTTTTTTGAAATTGACAACATCTTCATGTCTAGAGAATTTCCTATCATCACGTAAGAGTTTTGAAAACACCGAGAGAAATTCTGGAGGAGAGTACTGTAAATGTATTTTATTTGGCATGTACGATATTTGGCGGAAATTGATTTTTTAACAAGTTAGCGTAGATTTGAGTTAGCGCTTTCTGAATGTGCTTTATATGAATATATGTAAACAAGACATTTAGCGATGTACTTGATTTAGCAGAAGATGCTTTCCGCGAAAGGCACTAAATAGAATACACAGCCAAATGTAATACATTTACAGTATCTGATGAAACTTATTAAAGAAGGCTTGAAGAGAAATGTATAATTTTTGAGTGATTTAAAATATACTGGGATCTGGAGGTGGCTCTAAGATGTCTCAAGATTTGTAGTCTTTATCCATGGTAACCACATTATTTTCATTCTTCAGATATTGATATGTAAAGGTTGTTATACATTGATGATACCCTGCTTCAATTGAAATTTATTTCAGCATGTATCTGCATTCTATATGATGTTAGCTATAAAGGGAAGTAACCACTGTAGGATGCACTATCAAGTTTTATACAAAACTTTTCTTTTTCCAGCTGCACAGCAGTCTGCCAGCATCAGTAACAATATGGGTTCATCTGAAACTGAGGTGTATGATCCTGAGGAACAGATGTCCTCCAAACCAAAATATGTTGGTAAGTTTATGTGAACACAGAATCTGGGTATTATTGTTGAGCTATAGTGATTGGAAAAAAATTTTAAATATTAATTTCTATCCTTCCAGCTGGACCGAATGCGCTAGAGTCACGAATAGCCACAATGATACCATCGCTCCCAACAGGCAGTGTCCAGCACACTCCAGCAGTCCAAACAGGCAGTATTCACCACAATGTGGATCCTCGATCTCAACTGCCACCATCTGCAGATAACCCTCCTGTCTACATCCCCCCAAAACCAACAGTCATCAAGGTGCTACAACAAGAGGGAGGTACCCCCACAAAAGATGAAGGCAGTTCAACCCCAGTCATGGATGAAAAGGAGGACTCACCCCCTAGATCACATCAGAATCCTATTGATTTTCTCACTCAGATTCTGTCAAAAACTCCTAAAGCCTCCACTCCAAGTTCTAATTTTCTTCAAAATCTTTCTCTGCTCACGAACACAGTGAAATCCCAGTTTCAACACAACAGAGATGTCGTTAAACAACCTCAGGCACCTCTTCAACCCCCTGCTTCTGAGACACCCAACTCTTGGGCAGAATGGAAGGCTCAGATGAAACCAGAGGAGGTGCCACAGGCAGCAGCTCCTGCTCTAGGAGTGCCACAGGCTAATCCACCACCTCATCTGGCACCACCAATGTTTTCACAAATGAATTCTATGTCATCAGCACCACAACCAATTTCTGCACCTGCCCCCACCATTGTTTCCCCTCCAATAATTTCTCCTCCTTTGGGTGTGGTTAGACCACCCCCTCTTCAGGTCCCTAGGCCTAATTTCATTCCTCAGCAAGCATCCAGCCCAGAGGCTTGGAACCCTCGACCCCCTATTCCCCCTCAACCATTTCCTACACAGCCCAACTTTTCTGGGGGAGGATTTCAAGTGGGTCAGGGGGACAGGGTTTCTCCAACATGGAATCCACCAAGTGCTCCAAGTTCAGGCAGTACATCACCAGGATGGAACCCTCCATCTGGACCCCAGAATCATTCCGGCCAAGTTTGGAATCAGCCAGGAGCGGGACCTCCACCTGGAAGCAATTGGAACCCCCCAGTAAACAAGCCTGAGCAGAAATGGGGCAACCAGGATGAGGGGTCCTGGAATCAGCCTTGGGACCAGAAGAAGGAGGCTACTCCCACAGAAGATGAATCATCTGCAAATGTGTCCTCACTTCCTCCACCACCAAAGGGAATTTTACGGAACAGGAAGTCTAGTCTTAAAGAGGTGCCGATAACTCCTAGTGAATCCTTGGAGGACAATTCCCTCCCAGTACCCCCTGGGGAACCCCCTTCACCCACAGAAGGTAAACCCAAACCAGCAGCTAAGGAAAAAACTGCCAACAGTGCGCCTGATGATCACAGAGAGTTTTTGGAAAAACTTAAGAAGAAGACTACAGGGGGTGCAGGCAGTAATCTTGTGTCTCCCCCAGTCATGGAGGAGAATGTTGATAAAGCCCAAGCCAAGTCTAATGTCTCCAATGTCCCAGTGATGGACTATTCAGAAAATAATAACTCTTTCCCTAGATCCAACACAGGTGACCAAATGGAAGAGGAACAAAGTATATCGAAAATAGAAACTGTGAGAGTGGAACGTCGTTACCAGGTAAAACATGATGACATTCGCTTGCCAGAGAAGCCATCAGTGCACAAAGACTATAGATATGAAGACAATTATGAGAGGCATGATAATTATGAGAGACCTGAAAGGCAAGATAATGGTGGCTTTAGAGATGACTATGGACCACCATTTAGGGGTGGTAGGGGGCCTCCTGGACCACAATACAGACACCCTGGTCCTTACAGAGGGGGGCGGGACTCAGCTTGGAGGGAGCCCCCTTATAGGGAAAGGCCAGGACCCCCTCCCCCTAGACACTATTATGATCAATATAATGATCACAGAAGACCATACTATTACTGATTTTTAGAGTTTTCAGATTCTGTTTTGTATATTGGTCAGCTGGAAATATTAAGGGAGAAAAATCTGAATTTGTTGTAATTTGGAATTATGTCTATGCATGAAAATATGACATATAATGAGCAGCTCTGAAAAATTTTTAAAAGCAAGAGTACAAGAATTGTATGATGCTTATATATTTGAGTTAGGTGTTTTTTTCATTGGTTCATAAATTCATCTTATCATAATTTCTTCATTTTACTTAGAAATTTTCAACTATGTTGAAAGCTGTTAATTAAAATAGCTTTTATTTTATATGAAGTTTGTTGATTTTATTTCACATTCATAAGACAAAAATTACATGATTTATATGTACATTTGGGCATTCTCAGATATTGAAGTGTACAAATAGAGTGTGTTATGTAGATCTGCATTTGAACATACAAGTTTTCTGTTGAATTCTTCTGAGGGAAGACTTGTTCAAATGTGTGATTGAATTTTAAAGAATTGTAAGCTCAATATTGTATGGAACATTTTAACTAAAAATTGAAAGCTTGAAACGTGTACCTCAATATAAAAAAACATACGAAGCACAATTTTAAAAAACTGGACATCTGGTACATGTGTTCTACAATTTAAACAAGAGGCCCACAGACCACAATGCTCACAATAGTTGCCTTGGACCTACTGTTCTGATGAAATTTTGAAAGATTATTTTCCTCTATTTTTCCATAAATAAAATTTGACCCAATATTGTGGTCTTATCCTAGCCCCAAAGGGTCATAACAAAAGAAATTTGAATCCCCACTACATGGGGAATTATAAGTATCAGTTTGAATAACACAGCCTTGCTGTTCTGGAGGAGATGTTTAAAGACTTCTCCTAATTACACATTTAATGTAAAATTTGATTCTTAATTTTAGCCCACCCTATGTCCAGCATCTCTAATTGGCACAAATTTGAAACCACATTAATTGGGAATGTTTGCACAGTGGTTACAATTGAGTGTGGAGTAAAATTTGGTACGTAGTAGTGTTACATGATGTGAAACAATTTGAGTCAAGAGCAATGTTTTGTTGCTGATAATATGGATAGAAGGCAATAAAAACAATTGTGTCATATGATTTTGAAGATTAATTAGTCCTGAAGAGAATTTTAATGGTAGTAAACATTTTCCTCATTATACAGTCACTGGAAACGAAATTGTACAAAATGCTGAGTAGGTTTTGTATTTCTTGTTGGCTCTTCTGAGCCAAGGCTCAAAGAGCTAATGCTATGGCCATTTGTGTGGTGTGCGTAAACTTTTTAGAATGTGGGCCTTAACTCAAGAACCCCTTGGCCAATTATTGTCAAATTTGTCACAGGGTATCCTTGGCCCAAGGGCTCCCTTTTATACTAAAACTAGGGTTGTGACCCTTTAACAAGGGGAGATAATTAGGAAAATAGAAACAAAAGTACTGGTTGCTAAAAAATCTTCTTCTCAAGAACCACTGGGCAGATTATCACCAAACTTACACAAAAGGATGAGGATATGTTGTAGATTAAAATTTGCACGGGGATTTACCCTGGGGCAAAGGGCATGGTCTCAAGGTCACTTCAAAGTTGACCAAAAAGTACATTTTATTAAAATGTTGATATTTTGCTTACTATAAGGACTAGGATCATCAAGTCTTGTCAGTTGATGCATCTAAGGACCTCATATCATGTTGACTCAAAAGTAGGTCACGGTGACCTACTTTTTAAATTTTGTGGCCATTCTTTTTCAAAATGATTTAGAGGCATATTTTAAACAATTTAAGGCCTATGATCATCAAACTTTGTCAGTTGATGCATCTTGGGTCCTCGAAGTGCGTCAACTTAAAAGTAGGTCACCTTGACCTACTTTTTGAATTTTATGGCTAATCTTTTTCAAAACAATTAAGGTCATTAATTCGAATACCAAGAGGTTTTGAATCATTAAATCTTGTAAGATGATGCATCTTGGGGCCATAAAACATATTTATTAAAAAGTAGGTCACAGTGACCTACTTTTTGAACTTTGCAGGCATTCGATTTCAAAGCGTTTTAGAGGCATAATATGGACATTTTAAAGCCTATGATCATTAAACTTTGTAAGTTGATGCATATTGGGTCCTTAAAAAACGACAACTGAAAAGTAGGTCACTGTGACCTACTTTTGAAAATTTATGGCTTTAATTAAATATTTCAGGTACTAATTGGCTTAGAATCATCAAACTTTGTCAGTTGATGCATCTTGGGTCTTCGGAGTAGGTCGACTAAAAAATAGGTCTGACCTACTTTTGAAAATTTATGGCTTTAATTAAATATTTCGGGTACTAATTGGCTTAGAATCATCAAACTTTGTCAGTTGATGCATCTTGGGTCCTTGGAGTACAACAACTGAAAAGTAGGTCACCGTGACCTACTTTTGAAAATTATGGCTTTAATAAAATATTTCAAGCCAATATTGGCTTAGAATCATCAAACTTTGTCAGTTGATGCATCTTGGGTCCTTGGAGTACGTCAATTAAAAAGTAGGTCACCTTAACTTACTTTTTGAATTTTACAGCTAATTTTTCTCAAAACAATTAAAGTCATTTATTCGAATACGCAGAGGTTTAGAATCATTAAATCTTGTAAGATGATGCATCTTAGGGCCATTAAACATATTTATTAAAAAGTAGGTCACAGTGACCTACTTTTTGAACTTTGCAGGCATTGGATTTCGAAGCGTTTTAGAGGCATAATTTGGATATTTTAAAGCCTATGATCATAAAACTTTGTCAGTTGATGCATCTTGGGTCTTTGGAGTAGGTCGACTGAAAATAGGTCACCATGACCTACTTTTGAAAATTTATGGCTTTAATGAAATATTTCGGGTACTAATTGGCTTAGAATCATCAAACTTTGTCAGTTGATGCATCTTGGGTCCTTGGAGTAGGTCGACTGAAAATAGGTCACCATGACCTACTTTTGAAAATATATGGCTTTAATGAAATATTTCGGGTACTGATTGGCTTAGAATCATCAAACTTTGTCAGTTGATGCATCTTGGGTCCTTGGAGTACGACAACTGAAAAGTAGGTCATGGTGACCTATTCTTAAAATTTTATGGCTGTATTTAATATTTTTGGGGTACTATTTGGCTTAGAATCATCAAAATTTGTCAGTTGATGCATCTTGGTTCCTGGGAGTAGGTTGACTGAAAAGTAGGTCGCCGTGACCTACTTTTGAAAATTTGTGGCTTTAATGAAATATTTTGGGTACTAATTGGCTTAGAATCATCAAATTTTGTCAGTTGATGCATCTTGGGTTCTTGGAGTACAACAACTGAAAAGTAGGTCACTTTGACCTACTTATAAAATTTTATGATTATAATTTTAAAAAAAATATTTTAGGTATTAATTGGCTTAGAGTCATCAAACTTAGTTGATGGGTCCTCAGAGAATGACACAAGTGATAAGTAGGTCACCTGACCAACTCTCAGGTACTAGTTGGCTTAGAATCATCTTGGGTTCTCAGAATGTGAATTGGAATTTCAAGGGTTTATCTAAATATACAGGATACTTAGAGGCTTCAAATAGAAGTGATAGGTTGTACAGTTTATCAGAAGAGCGATTCAAGGCTCTTGGGCCTCTTGTTTATTTGGCATCAGATACCTCATGTTATAGTATAGGGTGTAAACTTTAGTTATAGTGACATGCCTGTGCTCCATGGCCATGAAAATGAATCTGCACATTGGGAATGCTTGCATAATCATGATTTAAATTGTGCCCCAACTGTTCTTGTGAATCTTGAAAGGGAGTTTTGTTCCCTGCTTTCACTGAAAGTGAGTCTGTCCGTTCATCCATCCATCTGTCTGTGTGTAACACTTGTATCTCAAGAAAGCTTTAAGCTTTTGAAATGAAATTTTATACTACAACTCCCTATGGCCTAAAGAAGACCCCTATTGATTTTAAGGTCAAGGTCAGAAATTCATATATTATGTGTATAAAACTGTTTCCAGATTAATTCTCAAGAAATCTATGAGCTTTAGCAGTGAATTTTTAGACCACAACTCCCTATGGCCTATAGAAGATCCCTTTTGAATTTGAGGTCCAAAGGTCAAGATCAGAAATTAATACAGTCTGCGTGTAACACTTGTTTCTGGATGATAACTTACAAAGTCTTTGAGTTTTTGCATTGAAATTATACATCACAACTCCCTATGGCTTAAAAACTCTTTTGATTTTGTGGTCAGAAGGTCAAGGTTATATATTCATACATTGCAAATAACCTTTTCCAGATGATAACTTAATTTTTCTTCGAGCTTTCTTCAATAAAATTTAATATCACTACTCCCTTGGCATAAAGAAGAACCCTGTTGATTTCGAGGTCAAAGGGTCAGAGGTCAAGGTAATAAATTCATACATTCTGTGAGTAAACACTTTCGTTTCCAGACTATATCTCGGGAAATCTTTGAGCTTTTGCAATGAAATTTTAGAGCACAACTCCCTGTGGCCTAAACAAGATCCCTATTGATTTTAAGGTTAAAGGTCAAGGTCAGAAATATATATTGCATATATATAGTTTTCATATTATTATTTTAGTTTTTCTGTGAGCTTTTTGTTCATGAATTTCTTTGAGTTTAAAAAGACTTCTATTGACTTTTAGACCAAAAGCTGAAAGGTCAAGGTGAACTTTTTTTCTTTTCCCGTATGATTATTATTATTTTTTTTTTTTTTAGGTCTTCCACCCTCTTCTTTTTTTCCTTAAGCGGGGACACAAATTTTTGAATTAGCTTGTTTTCCTAAATGTTCCTTGGTTAAATTCTGATCCCTTATAGCCTCACTTACCATAAAATATGCACTGCATGGAGATGATTACCTGAAATGGTCATTGTGCTGCTGCTCCTGAAAGGAAGATTTTTTCCTTTATATTCCCAATTAAAATTCTAATCTCCTACTCTGGGTCCAACTTATGTCAAGGGGCCATGGTTTCCACAGACTTTACTATGCACTACCTGAGGATGAAGTATGGCTATTAATGGCTCTGATGTTATTGAGAAGATTTTTAGGTCACCCGAATCAATCGGGTGACCTACTGCTATCTTTTTTTGTCTGTCATGTGTTGATTATGAAGTTTTGAATATTTTCTGCTAGTTCTGGAAATTAAAACGAATACCAGCCAATATTAGCATATAGCATCTATGGTACAAGGAAAGAAAAACTCTGAATTCCATAGCCTGTGACTTCCTGGGTCTGAGGGATGTGGCCAAAAACAAGCAAGGCAAATTTCAAAATCTAGACCTCTATAAAAATGACCTTGATATGACATGATATTGACAACCATAAATTAAAGTCCAGGCTTTTTGACACAATTGACAGCAGCTTTTCAATAAAAAAAACATAACTAGTAAATTTACTTCCCTTAATTGTCATTGGTCACCAATTTTTTTTTAAATTTTGTTAAAAACATTTTGATTGCACACACAGATACTCTGACATTAAAAAGATGCTCGAGTTTCTGATTGACAATATATATGTAGTTCTTGAAGATCTGGGGCCCGTTTTACAAAAGAACTTACGACTAAGACCAAAAACTTGAGTTTATTGTAAAATATTGCAAAATAAATGAGTCAGGTAAATTTTGCATGTATAAATAAATCTATCTGAATTGTTTTTAAAAAGAATAAACCCATTTTCAGTTTAAATGTAGAATAGAAAGATATTCCCGAAATTACATTTTGGTCTTAGAAGACCAAGTTCTTTTGTAAAACGGGGCCCAGGTCTTACAACAATCTGTCGGAATTCCCATGGATACCAATTGCGGCCCGTAATTTGCAGATCTATTTTTGTATTCGTATGAAGCAGAATTTATTCATAATCTTATACATGAGAAGAAGAAAACACCTGCTGTGGCCTTCAACTTGACATTAAGATATATCGATGACGTATTATCAATTAACAATAGTTACTTCTTTTCATATATCGACTCGAAATATTCCAGTGAGCTTGAAATAAAAAAATACCACAGAGTCTGACATACCGTATAAGTTGAATTTTTATCAAGACGGAATTTTAGCGATATCGCCGTAAAAATCGGTATATAATTTTAGCGAGAAGTAATTTTAGCGATTTGACAATATCTTGCAAGATAGCCTTACCTCCTGAGTACTGAATGAATTGTTACCGATCTGCAATTTTAGCGATCTCTACACCCTCGCTAATAATGCCAAAATTGAATCCTCGCTAAAAAATCTGTTTATACGTATCTGTTTCATTTTTGGATATTTTGCTAGAAAAGGACGTTCATTGTATTCTACCAATCTTTATGATAAACGTGTCGACTTAAACTTATCAATCTTCAACTTTCCTTACTTACGTAGCAACATACATTTATCACCTGCAAATTGGGTTTATGTCTCTCAGTTGATTTGACACGCAAGAGCATGTTTTACATACGAACAATTCCTAAAACAAGCCAAGCTATTTGCAAACAAGTTGATGTAACAAGAATACCAACAGTCTCGTTTAAAGTCATCATTTCGTAAGTACTATGTCGATACAATGGCCTTGTCAGCAAATAGAATTTATCATTAGTCAAATGCTTACTGACGTTTTTCATACTGATTATTAAGCCATTTTTTACACACTGAATTGTCTACGGATTTTTCCGTATTTCCCAATCATGACAAGGAGACAGGGAGGTTGTAACCGGTCGGCAGGGGATGCTCATTCCTCCATGGCACCTGATCCCACCTCTGATGTTTTAGAGATCCCTGATGTTTACTCTGCTCCTGATTTGTATTGTTCAATGGACTTTTGAGCTTTAATACTGTTCGTTATCTTCATATTTCATCTAGCTATATCGATGACGTTTTATCAATTAACAATATTTATTTTTAGGGATGTCAATTTTGTCAATAATCCATATTCGAATATTCAATGAAAGTATTCGAATATATTCGAATATTCGATAGAATAAATAAAATCTAATTTATTTTAAATCTACATCATACTCTCATGGCAGGTTTTGCGTCAGTATTTGGAAGTAAAATCGGATGTAGACTTTGGTAGGTATACAATAAGGAATTCTACATTTGATATTTGTCAATGTTTAAAATAGATAGTTGATTTCAGTGTATACAACCGAAATATAATTTTAACAAATGATATCCATACAAGCTCAACCTGACGAACCAGTCGTCTAACCAGCGGCAAGATTGTCGTTTACTCTTCAGATTTAAATACACGTAATTAATCACAATTATCTGCTTAATAAGAGATACATGTAAATTATAATCTTTGATACAATGTTTTGAAAATATAAACAAACACTTCCATAGACAATTTTCCTGGGTCATTAATTTCTCGATAGTGATTTTAAAATTCAGGAATATATTCAACCTGAGATAATCAAGTAATTGATGCATTATTCTGAAATTGAGCCCTTTACAATATTATATAGGCTGATTCTATCAAAGATGTAATTCAATGATCGATAAAAAATATTTTCATGGTTTCATTTGGTTGTCCTCGATTCTATATCCGATCATATTAAACAATTGAAAGTACTTTTTGTATTATACATTAATAATTCTTGTTTATTTCTTTTATACCTTACTCAAAATGAAATAACCCTGGTAATTTAGAAGATCTAGAAGATAAGAAATTAGCGAAAGATATCAGAGGATCGCTAGTAAATAAAACGGGGATAATTCCAGCACTGTTCTAATTTAAATCTATTACCTTTTTGTGAAATCTGAAAAACTCCGAATATTCGGATCTTAAATTCATATTCGAATATTAACTCATCGAATGAATATTCGAATATTCGTTGACATCCCTATTTATTTTCATTCATATGTTGCTTCGATATATCCCATTGATCTCGAATTAAAAGACACCACAGAGTCTGACACATCTGTTTCATATTTAGATGTTTACTAGAGAAAGACATTGATGGCAAACTAACAAATACCGAAAATCTTTATGATAAACGTGATGACTGCAATTTTTATTTGTGTCGTCAACGGCCCTAATTTACGTAGCAATATACCATTATCACTTGCATATGGGGTTGATGTCTCCCAGTTGATTCAATACAGACATGTTCTTCATACAGACAATTTCTTAAACGAGGCAGACTACTGACAAAAAAGATGATGACACAAGGTTATATGTTTTAAAGTCAATATTTTGCATATTCTGTGGCAGATACAATGACCTTATTTGCAAATACAAAATTTGTCTTAGGCTGAAAGTTGACTGTCGTCTTTCATACAAATTGTTAGACCATAACTTCATACTGAATTGATTTTGGATTACTCATTTTACCGGATCCTGACAAAGAGCACACGACGAGTGTGAGCGGCCAACATGGACGCTTACTCCTCTATTAATTGCACCCAGGCTTGGGGCGAATTACATTGTAAAGTAATGCATTACATTACCATTACTTCAAGAATTTGGACATTATATTACCATTACCATTAGATTAATTTCTTAAAGTAATGCATTACATTACCATTACTTTAGCATAGTAATGCATTACCATTACCATTACTTTAGGAGGTTTTCAGAAATAAAAATACAAAACTTTGCAACTATTTTCATAAACATGCATCCCATCCCTTTAAAATTGAACATGAAGAATGATAATTCAAATTTAATTTCAAGTACTTGTATTTATTACACTGTAAATAATTTACATATCTGTTTATTATTCAAAGAAAGTTTAAAATTTTCAATTGCCAATAAGATAAAAACAGTATGTACATTTTGCTCTTCTAAAAGTAGAATGTCTGTCTTCTATTCCTTTTGGTGTCAAAAGTCAAAAGAAAGGGCTGGTTTTTGGAGTACTTCCTCAAAACAATACATTGTTTTAATTGTTACATAACTTTAGAGGCATTTTGTGTTTTGATGACACTCTATTCAAAAGGTGGTAATTATCTGTTTACATTGTACATTAATTAGTGCGCCTCATACCGGAATTATTTTTAAAGGATATTTAAAAAAAAACTCTTAAAAAATATTCTTTGATATTAAATCTGATCTAAAATAAGTATAAACATTTAAATGTATGGTATTTATACTTTCAACAGAATAAAAATATATTTAAATACTAAGATATAGAGAGTTTATTTAATTAAATAGGTTAACTTTTTTTCATTCATTTCTATTATTTCAGAAAAAAATTTAATCTTAACAATTATTTCCATGTCCTTTTCATTTTTTTTTTTAAAAATAGATATATACAAAATAATGCCTTGTAATGCTATGTAATGCCAGCATTACTCTGGATTTGAGAAAGTAATGCATTACATTACCATTACATGTAATGCAATTTTTTTTGCATTACACATTACTAGCGTTACTTCGAGTTCAAGTAATGCATTGCAATGCATTACCATTACATTTAGCATTACCCCAAGCCCGATTGCACATTACCCAAATTCGGATGTTTTTAGAGGTCCGTGTTTGCACTGCTCACAATCTGTATTGTTTCAGTACATTTTGAACTCGATTCTTGTTTGTTTTTTAACATGATCCCACATTGTTATATTCACATTTCACAGAAGGACAACGAACAGAATATGATCAGAAAAGCTAAATTTAGTCCTAGGCACAGGTGATTAAGTCCAGTACATGAACCACTGTGACTGTATCAGCATAAATAAACGAAAAAAGTTTCCAAATTCTATTGCACTTCATCATTTAGTTGGTGAATAATCAAATATAAACACTATCAGATTTAAGTGCTTGAAGAACTGGGTTGATTTAACAAAAAATAATTCATAGTCATGCTCGCAGAAGAAGTTCAAATGGATTTATGAATACCTATTATGTAAATTATCTTTATGAAGTTCCTGTAAACACTAAGCGATGAGCAAAAGAATTTTCTATTAAGTGTAATAAATTTTGAAACCTACTCAGGCTACTGACAAAAAAGTTTATATTACAGTACTTTCAACTAGCAAAGAAGTTAATGTTACAGGACTTTCAAAAATTGATTTGAAGTCAGTATTTCGCAAATTCCATGATCGTTATAATGCTCTTGTTTTCAACTTGTCAGAGGATCGTATTTTGAGTAACATTTTTTACCAAAAATTGTTGATATTTTTTTATAGTAAATTTGACAGCGGATTATTCCGCTTTCCTGGTCAATGAAGATGGCCCTAGGCTCTTGTGACCAATCGCCAGGGGATGCTTACTTCACATGAGCACCTGATCCCATCTGGTGTGTCCATGGGTCGGTGTTTTGTCCTTTCACGATTGTGTTTTTGTGTTATTGTTTACAGGATTTCTGATCCTTTTTGTGGAAAATATACAAAGTTCATACAATACAATAGAAAATATACAAAGTTTATACAATAGAAATGGTGTAAATACACAATAAAAGGGGCAATTATAAATCACAAATGGAAAAGATCGAGCATTCCAACATTTGGCATGCACAGTTACCTGCTGAGAGAAAATTAATTTGGTTTATTCACTGAATCGGAATATTTTATTGCTTCACGATGTTTAAAAAAAAAAAATTTTCAAGCGTCAAAATGATGGCCAGGAAGAGAAATAGGAAAGGGGATATCTTTTTCTCAGTACCCCCCCCCCTTCCAATGAAATTTAAATTGGTTAATTATCAAAATGATCGTCAATAAAGAAGACATAATATCTTTGTGGAAAAGCAACACGATTCACTGATATACAATGCAGTAGAAATAAATTAATTACAATTTAAAAAATTCTTACCCTTTTTGGGAACAGTACAGTGCTGTAGACCGTTCTGAGTGCTTTGATTGTCCTAGAATTCTATTCTGAAGCTTTTGATAATGTTTACAGCTTTTTGAATGAAAATTGATAAAGTGTTTTTTCAGATTTTTTTTGTTTAAATTTTCCCTAGAAAATTTAATACTTTGTTTCTTACCTAGTAGGGATATCAATACATAATTTTATCTGACATGAAAAACTCTAACAACAAGTAATAATGTACCTACTCTAATAACTAATGCTTGTCTTATTTAGATAAGAAATTTAAGTAATCCCTATTGATGTTGTTGCTCCCAATGTTAATTTTCGGTAAGCGGTTTCATGAAAGTTCTTGATTACCGTTTCTTAATGGCACACTTTCATTCTAACTGCCATATTCCCGTCTTTCTTATTCTATTGCTACATGTAGGCATACAGCAATAACTTTTATAATAGACTCCGAATAAAATGTACATCCTGCTTTTTGAGTTTTTATATGCTTTTTATGAATGAAAATAATTCCCTCCTTTTAAATTCATTTCTTAAAATCTACTATTTTGTAAAGACGTTGGATTTAACATCATGCAAATTAATGCTTCTCTGATATTAAAAGAATTTAACACAGTACTTTGAAGATACAGATGTTTTTAGCTTTCATTTTTTCCTTGAGAATCTGTTATTCTGGGAAGAAAATCAATAGATAAAGGTATAACGTTAACACTCGTCAGCTTTTCAAAAAAAGTTCGGCCAAAGCCTTTAACCTCAAAACTATTCATAACAATTCCAATTTTTAGCATATTTGAATAAAACAATACAGATTATGTAATATTCAATTTAAAAACTGCGCACAAAATAAAAAAAAAAGAAAAGAAAAGATTCATGGGGGACTATTTCTTGTGGTGAAAGAAAATCCTTCAAATCTACACATACGTTAGATTTATTTTCTTGGAAATTTATCCATAAATATTTTTACTCAGAGAATATTTCCCGTTATTATGTGCTAAGAATATTAAATATAGGTTTCGATTAATATTTTTAGGACTACACATTCATCGAACAGATTTTGCCAAGACATGAAGTTCTATTGAAGAAGTCAAGATAAAATTCACATTGCTTTTTCCCTGAAAATCACATATTTTGAGTAATATCTCAAAATTTACATCACTGGCCCTAACTTTTTCTTTCATTATTTTAAACTACACGATACTTCCAACCGATCAGCACTAAGGTAATAAAAAGTGTGATATGAAAAATATTTTATTGTCCATTTAAATTTTAAATACTCCAAATATGATACTTCTAAGTGCAAAAAAGTCACACAATAATTTATGCGCATTAATTTGCAGGATTTGTTCAATAATAAATATTATTCAAACTATTTTTCTGAAAAAAAAAACCGATTAAATTTATTGCCATGATTACATTTGGGGGGGGGGGGGGGGAGACTAAGGGTAAAGTGATTAACCTAAGAGTTACAATTCAAGTGCAAAAAGGTCACGTTAATGGTACCATTTCTCAGTAAGATGCATACTGACCCCCAATTTTCTTTGCGATTTTGAGTCATGTTATATGTATATGAGTACTTACCTAAAATATACTTGATATAACTCATGTCACGAGTGACATATCTTAAAATACATAGGAATGATTATTTCTGTTAATTCTATGATATGCAAAGTTACTAGTTTTATTTGATTTCAATTTTCTTTGTGTTGTTATCAAGACAAAATATTAGGGTTGTCTGATGTTTATTAGTCCCCACCGGGTTTTTTTTGGTTTTGTTTTGTTTGTTTTTTTACTTAAAAAAAAAATCTTGTATGTAGCATGATATACATTTCTCAATAGCTTACTCTAGTGTGAAATCAAATGATAGTGTTATGTATTAAATCATTTCAATAATTTTCTTACCAGTGGAAATCCCCCCTCCTACAAATTTTCAAAAAGTATGTAAAACAGAACAAAAATGCTTTTGGAAAATATGAATTCCTGATTGAAGAGGAAATTATTGAAAGTTTGGGTTGAAACTGTCACTGAAATATTTTCATATTTCCAATCAAAGTCTTCGACTAAAAGTCTTTAATTTTTCTTTGTGTCCATACTACCTGGCTTTAACCGCACCTTGACCCTTAAGAAAGGTAATTATTTATATTTATATGTAACAAAATCCAGTGCTGTCATCTTGTCATGGGGAGAGACAAAAGAGGTGTACAGTTGCACTCTGAAACATTACAGGCTACTGAATATATAGGTAAGAGTGGCCACATGACCATGCATGAAATGGGGACAAAGTAGATACTTAGTATAATTGTATTTATAATTGAGACGCTGGTCAAGTATAAGAGGTAGGTGAAATGTCTACGTCATCTTTGAGTGTTTTTTTCTTACATTTCGAATTTCATTCAATTAATTTAAATTTCATCAACTTTTTCTATCAGTTAAATTTATTTGTCATTATTATGACGTGCTTGAAATATCAAGCAATCAAATGATTGTTACTATAGTATTGTTATAAATTTCATATAAAGGTGTAACCATAGGATAGCATATTTGTTAATATTTTATAAAAATAAAGATTCGTATGTTTTCCATAAAAACCCCACCTGTTTGTAGAACACAGGCTCATGGGTAAATAAGTTTTTACTCAAGTTTACTTCATAAAAAAAATGTTTTCTTTTTTTTTTTTATAAGGACTGGCAGATTAATAAATTATCAAATTCGTCTCTATTATTGTAACTTAAATTTTTAGAAAGTTTCATATGTTCTTGAAATAACTTTCTGTTCTGCCTCTTTGACACAAAAATTGCAGTTTTATTTAGTAAAAGTACAAGAGATTTATGTAAAACAAACTTACTTGTTCAGGAATTGGAATTTTTACATCCCCCAATCATGTATCTATGGTATTTGAAATATGTATCATTTTTAAATCTTGAATTCATATTTTGATATTATAAATATTGTACGTTTAAGAAAAGGAATGCCAATACTAGTTGAAAGTAAAATCTACTACGATTAGATGTTACTGCTAGCCTTTAACGTTCATGTTTTAGAATACAGATGAGACTGTAAAAGAGTGAATCAGCACGTGGACAAGATATAAGAGAGAAAATGTAGTTCACTATGTTGCATATTTTTCGAATATTTGACTGAGGCAACGATCTGTTTAATGTGCATTAAGAACAGATGACACAAACAAGCTTTCTTAAAAAAAATCTTAGAAATAACAACTTAAGCCATGTTTATATAAGTAAAATGAATGTTTTGCAGCATAAAATTTATTTTTTCATTCAATGTTTCGCAATAGTACTCAATAAAGTAATAAAAAGTATATACTCATAAGCGTAACAAGAATTTAATTTAAAACATTATAGAAAGTTTACAATGGCTTGATATTTTAAAGATTTAATGTTTGCATCATTTACAACCAAAATAAATTCCCGAATAGTTATCAATCCCGGCATCCATTTTTTCGTTTCTATCATTAAATATGGAGATAACGAAGAGTGTTCAAGCTCAAAGTCCATTAAAACAATACAAATCTGAAGCAGAGCAAACACTGACCTCCAAAAACATCAGAGGTGGATCAGGTGCCATGGAGGAATGAGCATCCCCTTACGACCGGTCACACCCGCCCTGTGCTCCTTGCCATGATCGGGAAATAACAAAAATCAATGTGTAAATAATGACCCAACAATTAGTATGAAAAACGTCAGTCAGCATATGACTTAACGATAGATTGTATTTGCTGACAAGGTCATTGTATCGACCATAGAACTTACGAAATGATGACTTTAAACGAGACTGTTGATATTCTTGTTTCATCAACTTGTTTGTCAATAACTTACTTCATTATAGAAAATTTTCATACGTAGGGCATTCTCTTGCGTATCGAATAAACTGAGAGATATACACCCATATGCAAGTGAAAATGGTATATTGCTGCATAAGTAAGGGAAATTGACGATTGAAATGTTAAAGTCATCACGTTTATCATAAAGCTTTGTTGATAGATTACCATTAACGTCTTTTTCTAGTAAAATATCCAAATATGAAACAGATGTGTCAGACTCTTTGGTATCTTTTATTTCAAGCTAACTGGGATATATCCCAGTATTTAAAGTAAAGATGAATGACTTCTTTTGTTTAGTTGTGTGCCTTTGCATAAATTCTATCAAAATACAACTTGCACTGTCATGGAACAAGGCGTGGATGTGGACGAGATCTGGCGAGCCTTGAGGCCCTGGGGTCGCTACCAGGTTAAACAGCTGTGTTTTATGTGGGCTGCTATGATTCCCTGCTCCTTCCATCTCTTGGCTATTGTTTTTATAGGTGAGCAATTGGAGAAAATATAAAAGATAATGAAAAATACATTTTTCCTTGCTTCTTTGATTTTGGAGCATGTTTCGGAAGAACATATTATATATAACATTCACTAAATATACAGGTAAAATTGTAAGATGTCTTCACCATATAAAATAAACAACGGTTGAGGCACAGACCCTGTACGGATTTTCGAAAAGCCATCCAGGTTCTACATACTATACTATAGGTATGCATACAGAATCTGAATCTCAATGTGAGGTATCCTTACACACAAAAGCCTTGTGCAGGAATGGAATCCTTGTCCTAATAACTGAAAATTGGACTTAAAAGCCCCACATCATTTGATATGTTATGGCTGTGATAAAGTTGCTCTAAATTCTATCTCAGATTGAGCAAACTTTGGTAAATTTACAAATGAATTGTGCTCAAACATTTGATACTCAAATACAACATGTAGAAAGTAATATGAATTGTAAATGATTTATATACTTTCCAAAATTATAAACTGGAAATTCTAGAATTAATCATATGTTAAGTATTAAATATTGGTCTTAGTCGGCAGTTACGTCGGGAAATACACTGATCCTATGACTCCATGTATGGTATTTTAGTACTCGACTTTTTTGACATGGGTTTTCAATAATCGGTGTCTCAATATATGGAAAAAGGATCGGATTTCTCGCATGGGTTTTCAGAATGCGTTAGAAAGGAAACTAACATGAATTTCTTGCACGGGATTTGTAAATAATTTGGCCAATATTTCAACATGATTGCTATAGTCACGTGTTACTGAAAGAGGATTTCATGCAATTACCATGTCTAAGCCAACCAGACTGTCAAAATTTATTATAGATCTAAATACACTGGCATTTCAAATGATTGAATCCAACAAAATGTTTTTTCCATACAATGTCATTTAACGTCTATAGAGTTTGCGAAGTGCTGACTGAAAACGAGACTACTGAACGCCTTGTGACATCAAATAGCCTTTGATTAAAAATTGATAGTATTCAGAACATCTCTTGCATTCCGAATCATTTGGGAGACATAAACATCAACATCTTCAATATGTACTAGTAAGTACGTATGAAGTTAGTCCTTCACAGCATTTAATATTTTGTGAGGAATACAAATAGCCCATTTACTGGAAGTCTGATATATGTATTTGTTCAAGGATTTATATGAAGTTTTGGAATTCAGTGGACATACGGTAACTCAAATTCACATCTGTTGATTGGGAAGTTCAACTTATTTGAAATGAAATATATGGAGATAACGAGCAGTATTCAAACTCAAAGGTCCATTAAACAATACAAAGAGCAAACACGGATCTCTAAAACATCAGAGGTGGGATGAGGTGCCATGATGGAGGAGTGAGCATCCCCTGCCGACCGGTCACAGCCGCCGTGTGCTCCTTGTCATGATCGGGAAATAACGGGAAAATCTGTCGTCCATTCAGTGAGTAAATAATGGCCTAACAATTAGAATGAAAAACGTCAGTCAGCATTTGACTTAATGATAAATTGAATTTGCTGACAATGTCATTGTATCGACCATAGAACTTACAAAATGATGACTTTAAACGAGACTGCTGATATTCTTGTTTCATCAACTTGTTTGTCAATAAATTGCCTCGTTTTAGAAATTCTTCGTACTTAGAGCATGCTCTTGCGTATCGAATCAACTGAGAGATATGAACCCCGTATGCAGGTGATGGAGGTATATTGCTGCATAAGTAAGGGAATTTGACAATTGAAAAGTTACAGTCATCACGATGTTAGATTACCATTAACGTCTTTTTCTAGTAAAATATCCAAATATGAAACAGATGACATGTGTAATATAAAACAGATGTGTCAAACTCTGTGGTATCATTATTTCAAGCTCACCGGGATATATCGTATCGACACAAGAATGGAAATAACCATTGTTAATTGAAAATACGACGCCGATATATCTGAATGTCAAGTTTAAGGCCACAGCAAGTGTTTTCTTATTTTCACGTATAAGATTTTGAACAAATTCTGCTTCATATGAATACAAAAATAGGTCTGCTAATAACTAAAGCGCGATTTTGAAGAATTTTATCTTTTGAAAGAAAACTGCGAGTATAAATTAGATTACCAGATGTGGAATTAAAGCCAAGTTCTAAAATGCAATCGTAATAATGAGCTTTACAAACAAAGACAATGGAGAAAACACATGTCAATTTTCAAATGTACCGGGAATGTTAATATTTGAAACATATTCATTTCCGTGGGGATTTACTAGTCAACATGGGATGCTTACTCTCCTTGGGCACCTGATCTCCACATGATCTTACCAAGAGTCTCTTTTTTTTTTTTACTCCGTCCATGTCTTGTATTGTTTTCATGATTATATGAATTATTCACATGAACAACTCATGTGTATGTTCAACACATGTTGTTCGATTTTTATGGTAAACATACCTTTTCAAATCACATAAAAAACATACGTTGCAATTGTACATAAATAAACCATTCATTTTCGATGTTTTTTCATGTTCAAAAGGATCAGGATAAGAAAAGATTGTCCGAGTTATACAAATTAAATTTAATTATTTAGATTTATATGAAGTTTAATCTTTGTGATATTTTTTATTCAGGATATCGACCCGACTTCCAATGTGCCACTATATCACCTCCCGATAATAAAACTTGGAATGCCTCAGCATTTTACGCAACATATGAAAAATGTTCAGTGACGATATCTTCTAACCGATCAAATTCTTCTAGCACAACTTCTTCATGTTCCAGTGGTTACAGCTATAATGAATACGATGACATATCTTTTGTAACTGAGGTAAACTTCCTAAATAGAAGTTCTCAGAAGCTTAAAATTATAATTGAAAGTATTTTATGAAAAAAAGTAGGACAAAATTTTAATTTTTTTTTTCATCCAAATGTTGAAAAATTACAATTTTCTTTTCAACCCTCTTATAAAATGACCATTTTATCACATTTTTTTCATACCTAGTGGAATCTCGTTTGCGATGAGTCCACAAAGCTGGATATCTCTCAGTCCCTTTTGCTCCTGGGACAAGGTTTTGGCGGGTTTCTGTGCACTGGCTTCTCTGATAAATTTGGTAGAAAACGAGTCCACATTGTGTCACACATCTCCATCCTCGTTCTATCCGTTGCTACAGCTGTTATTCCATCGTATGTAGGACTTGCCATCCTTAGATTCCTTACAGGGGTCGCCATTGAGGTATGTTAAACAAGAGTGGGATTTCTCACATGAGGATATTTAAAAGATGTCTATAAACGTTCCTTGATAAAATTTTGCTCCATATAAATTCCTTTAAGAGAAAATTGGTATTGTTTATTCCTTGAAATATTGTTTTTTCCTTAGAATATACTATTTGCTGTCCATTATTTTTACGTTTTACATTTAATAAAATAAATTCACATATTCGAAAAACAGTGTTTCAATCCTGATATAAGAAGGGATAATAATGCCAAATCCTAATATTTTGTTCTCCATGTCTTTCTTTTTCTTAATCAAAGTTTTTAGTTTTACATCTTGTTCCATATAAAAAAAATATATCCTATATATTTATAATTTCATCTTTGTATATTTAGGGATTGTTATTGTCAAGCGTGACGCAATACGTGGAGACACTTCCAGAGGAGTGGCGATTCTGCGCAGAAGTGATGGGTTTGGTCTGGTGGACCACAGGGATTGTTCTCTTAACGCCAATGGCCTATCTTTTGTATGGATTTTCCTGGAGATACCTACAACTTCTGTTGTCCTTACTATCTCTGTACAGCCTCGTAGAATACTGGTAAAAATTAATATGCATGTATTGTACAGTAGCTTAAATTGGCAAAAGTATGATTTCACTTATTTTTGCTTTGGAAAATAATTGAAGTGCAGAAATTCTCTTAGATTAAAAACAAAATATAAGTTTACAACTATACGAGAAATTGGACACTGAATTCGTGATTTCACTGAGAGTGCGAATAAATAGAATATTATACGGTAACACTGATCTATGGGATCAAAGCCTAGGGTCTAGTCTTCAGAGCCTCTACCTTCAAAAGCCTTTTCATTTAACAGCTGTCATCGAGTGATATTACTTAAAAAATTTGTGAAGCCAATTAAATGAATGTAAAGATTATTTTTACCTATCTTAACAACTTTATTGCAAAATTCACTTTAAAACTATATCATCAAAATAAGTGTATCTGTACATAGTGACTAAGGAAATGTTTTGCAGGCTTTTTGATGAGTCTCTAAGATGGCTAATGGCGAATGGTCATTTGGAAGAAGCAGAAAAAGTGGTACGAAAGGCTGCTAAAATGAACAAAAAAGATTTTGACAAAGTTATAAGTGAAGCCAAAGCAAAAACGATAGAATTAGAAAATCTGAATGGTGGCAAAAAGGAAATTGAAAAGGTATCAACGGACCCAGAAGTACTCATTGAAACCTACAATCCAAGGAATACGGAAGTGAAGAAATATGGCATGTTTGCTATTCTTAAGGACCGAGTGGTTCTCATCAACTCTGGCATTATTTGGCTTACTTGGTAATCTATAAGTTTTTGAAACATAAACATTAAAATAGAAACATGAATATTTACATCTAATACTATTCAGGCGAACATTGTGGCATATTTCATTGAATTAAAAGAATGACAAGGATTGCAAAAACTTTATTATAATGAATAGAACAGAAAAATGCACTGTGAAGTATTCAACTATTTGTACGTAATAATTTACAATAATACATTAAATTCGGTGCAAAACTTTTGTATGAAATGATTTTTAATTGTTGCCGAGGGTAAAATGAAGTTTTATTTTACCAGGCTGACGAATATCTTGACCTACTATGGGCTGAATCTTATATCCACTACTTTGTACGGAAACCGCTTCGTCAACTTCTTCTTTCTAGGGGCCATAGAATATTTGTCGGCTTTTGCTGAATTTATTCTGTTAAACAGGTAAGAACACGTTAGGTATGGACTGAATGATCAGTAAATGAATGATAATTATAATTAAAAAAAATGTTTGCTCACACCTTTGTAGCTCCGAGACTACATCTTTCAAAAAAAAAAAAAAAAAAAAATCAAAAAATTATTGTATTTCAGTCATTCTACAAAAACATGACCAATTAAGATTTTTTTTTGTCGCTTACATATTTACCGTTGTAATATCTTAACTATAAATTTAAAGGTCGATTTCAACTCTTAGACTTAATATACATACATGGTTTTGTAAATATTCACCGATATATATGCAGTTAAGGTTTTGATATGAACATAATGTAATGTTGAAAAACGTATTCTACTGCAAATCTTAATGTCGCTTCATTTATTTATAACTTTCAAGATGAAATTTTCAGCCGTAAAATCATTCCAAATAGATTGCAATGAATGTTAAAAAAAATGTCTTTTATCCTATATAAAAAGAAATCAAACCTTTTCTCGCAAAGAAATGCATACATCTCCTTTCATGCGAATTTATAAGCATGTCGCTAACTTCCGTAAGGATTTTATTTTAAATTTCACGCATAGAATGCAGATTTCAAAAAGAACTGAAACTTATCTGAAAGTGACCACTGAACCTTATATCATCGATTCTAGTTCCGAGTCAGCTATTTTAGACGACTACATTTTCAACATAACAAAATGAATTAGACAAAAACAGTTGTCTCTCTTAAAATTTTACTTCCGTAACGGTAATTCAGGAAAGTTTTTGCATTAAAGGTATAAAAACATTGCCATGTGTTGTAGAGTTGAATCTTCTCTGGTTGTAGATGTAAGAACAGTATAGGTAATCGTAACGTCTGAATCTATAAGAGTTCATGAGGATTTTTTTCTGTAAAATTAAACAGCAACTTTATCAAATTGATGACTTAGTATTCTTATAAAAATTCAAGTTGATACGAATACGGACTTACAACATTCATTTCTCAAAGGACAATTAGTTTGCATGATATAATTCTAATAATAATAATTATAAATTCAGAATAAACACGTGCGCTACGCATGCACTGCACATTTTTTCCCCCACTGATTTCATATATTTTTTCAACTACAGAATTGGTCGTAGAAGAACTCTCTTTCTTCTTCTAGCGACCTCAGGAGTTTCTCTATTGGTAGCCACTGTGTTGTCCATGTACAGAGGTAAGTATGAAGTCCACGTCATGTTGTGTATCTTTGGCATCACGTCTTACCATATTCTGTAAACGTACACTTTACATTAATCTATGCATTCAGTATGATTATTTAATCATAAATTAAATTAGCGCATTTGGAGCAAAGCACTTTGTTTTAATTCATATATATGGGTATACAAGACAAGACGTAGTGAAAACTGACTACCGCTAAATTGAGAACGTTTCTAGTTATTATTTTAAAAGTATTATTTTAATCTTGAAGACTCTGTACATTCTTGCATTGCTTCCTCGATGATACATGATGTACTTATTGATATGTCTTTGTTTTTATTTCTTGGTACATTTTTTCCTCAATCAAATCTTTAATATGGTAACCATTGTTTTTCTTTTTTTTTGATTGCTTTATTTCCAGGTGACAGTGAAGCATTGGGTCACCTGTCTACATTTTTGGTTTTGGTAGGAAAGTTTGGAATTACAGGCTCGTTCAGTTCAACTTTCTTGTACACATCGGAAATATACCCCACTAATCTAAGGTAGCTTGCATTTGAATTCATTGTCAAAAGTATCTAAATTTGAAAAAAAAAAATCTTAATCCGGATAATATATTTTGTTTTCGGTTCGTGAAACGGCGCGAAAAATGAAATGTAAATGGTTATACTGAACTGCATTAATTCATCTTTGCAGGAATGCTGGTTATGGCTACGCTTCTATTTTTGCAAGAATTGGTGGAATATTAGCGCCATTTTCTATGTCGTTGGTAAGTGTTAGCATTAAACACCACTTGAGTGTGACAGACAATGTATTATTCATACTGTAAAACCTATCTTTAAGAAACTTGAAGACTTCATGAGTGAAAATACAATATTGACAAAGATAGATAACTCTATTGTCTTTATTTAGAAAAGGGCAGGTAGACCTGTCATACAACCGACTGTGAACGATAATATGGATGAAATATATTCTGGGAGGTTATTGAAGGTCTGACTTTGGAATTATTTAGTATATTAAAAAAATAGTATGCTCATAATTCCCGAATTTCCTTTGTGTGAATTAGGAATAAGAATCGTATAAAGGTCACATGGCTAAATGTTATGTTCACAACATGTACATAACGGAGATCCTTTCCTACTGTAAAATTGCTTTTAATTTAAAGCAACCTGTAATTGTAGTTACTCTTTATATGATAAAATATGAATGCATTATCTAAAATATATACAAATGGTTATATGTCATTGGGTAGGATATGTGACATAATAATATTCAATACTTAATGTATATACTGATGGGCATTATCTAAAATATATACAAATGGTTATATGTCATTGGGTAGGATATGTGATATAATAATATTCAATACTTAATGTATATACTGATGGGCAATCGGAACTTTTTTCATAATCGATTATCGGATTCATTATCATAATCAAGTAACAGTCGATTGATTCCAAGTATTAATTTTTGAATGAAGATAAATTGGTAAAAAAAATCTGTAACGATTTCTAAAATGCACTTCTGAGGTATTTTGTATCATTGGACTCATTTATTAAATCATTACTTAGGATTTAGTCACATTCAAAGAAGAATGAAGAAAAAAAAAATCATAGGAATATTTACTTTTAACTAATATTCTGTATAATCGATTACCATTTCGATTAGATAATCGATTTAATAGATCAATCGGTACATTACTACTTATTTTGTATCGATATAATGAAAAAAGAAATCAAATATGATGGAAGCAATTTGCAGCTAATTATAGCATAATATCTTATAAACCCATGTAGGTAATACGGGGTATTCATACAATTCAAACTTTTATCTCCATTTAATTTAAGTAAACATTTGAATTTACTATTTTGTAGCACTCCTATGTTGCATGGGGTCCCGGTGTGGTGTTCAGTGTTATGTGCTTCCTTTCCGCCATTTTGATTCTCCTGCTACCGGAAACACGTGGACGAGAACTTCCCACGACAATAGAGGAACTAAAAACATGGTACAAAGCTAATAGCGGAATACGTAGATGTGGTACAACGTCCAACGAAAGCCTGTGAGAAATCGAATGGAAATCAGTAGTTTAATTTACACATTGAATAAAAGAAAGAAATTTCTTGGACTAGTAGGTTTTTGAGGATAGCAAATAAAAATTCTATGCTACGCGAAAACACACCAAGCACTCCCTTGTTGATTGTGTCTCAAGTCCGCTGTGACAAGCCATGATTCTATTTCAACAGTTCAACAATGGAGGATATGTATATCCCTGGGCATGAAATAAAATGTCTTTTACTGATATTAAGTCAATAAAAATAATATTAATAAAAATAACATGCAGGGGTTTTAATTCAATATTTTGATTTAAAATAGAAACGTCCACTTTTGTACTATTTTCCGTCCTTGATATTTCCAAGAAAAATGTTTCAGTTCAAAAGATAGTGAAAATTATTTATGACATGTTTGCTTTGTGAGTAAATTGGTATTAACGTTAGAGTAAGTAAGTAAATATTTTATTATAGTGACCTGTATATATATTCCAATACAACACTGTAGATTCCTTATTTTACTCTAGTACTTAATATCGCGATATGACTCTTAGACGTCAGATTGCGAGAATATATTAAATCGCGAGTGAGCAGTTGATCACTAGATTTTATATGGATTTCAGCACCATAAAAATAAAAGCGAGAAATTTTATTTCGCGAATGGAGCTTCTCGCGAATTTACGCGATAATTAGGTAGTACAAAACACCCATTAAATCTATTTTAACTCATTTCTTAAAATGTAAATGAGAAAAAAGAATAATATTACTATATTGCCAATAATCAATGATCTTTGTAAGAAAATTAATAAGCTGTGATATGTTTTCGCCGTATTTCGTTAAAAAATTAGAGACATCTTACATATTGGTCACTTGGGAGCCTACATTTAGAATGTGTTTATGCTGTCTAAATGTGATATAACAGTCTGTTATTAAATGCAAAGTAACTTAAAAATAGAGGGCTGATATTTAAAAATGTACATGAGGAGTCCCCATTCTTTACGTACAATAAAGGTCAAAGTCATATTAAGAGGTTAAAGGTCAAATATTGTATTGTCTCCAACTGAATCTTTCATTTTTTGCCATTGAATATTTTCTTTTAATTGCCCAAATATATGAAACCACTGGTTCAATTTTCCATAGTTTGATACATTTTATTTTGGGATCCATTTCAATCATTCTGGGGTTTTTTTTTTTTCGGAAAAATTGAATTATACATTAGGACTTGTGTAAAAGTGTAAATTTTCAATTCCGGGGTTATGTACGTTCTATTCTTACATCACATTTTACTCAAATTTACCGGTATCAACATATTTTACTGAATTGTGGTTTACAAAAAGGTTGCCTTTATAAACAGCATCACACACGTTTTCAATTGATCAATTGATAGTTTTTAAGTAAGGCACATTCTCAAGTCGAATGTCTCTATTCACAATCTTCTTACAGGGGTCTGATAGGCCATATTTCGAACAATGTGGGCAAAGAGTGTGCGGTTAGATTTCTTTCGTATTATATATAAAGAAAGATTTTGCATCCTAGAACAAAATATCAATGTTTCATAAAAAAAGAATTTGAGGAAAATTTTGGCTTATCTATTGTGTACTACCTTAAATACTCGCGTATATTAAGGAATCTACAGTAATAGATACAATAGAAATATATATACATTATACCCAGCCAATTGGACCTATATGTCACTTTAGTATATATACAATCTTTTCATTTTCAAAAGAAAGGGTGCATGACATTAATTTGATTTGTACAAATATTTTATCTTACTGAAAAGCATAAATTTAAAAATTTGATAGTTTGTCTTTGATACTTTTTCATTAAAGTGTTTAAATTATCAACTGGATCTACATTTCTACTTGAATTAACAATATGGAAAAAAAAAATCTCTTACTAGTATATTCTCAAAAACTTAACAATGAAATTAAAAGGTTTTCATCTTCTACCGATCCGCCTTTACATAAAACACAATAACGTTCTTGTGGCAGTTCATTTCTAAATCGGCCTGTTTCTATTCGAAGAAATATGAGTGAATAGTTCTTTTTAAACATGTATTTGATTCATTTGACTGATATCAAACCAGGACATAAGCTAATAACATTCCTGGATAATTCTATTCGCTACAGTTGGTGTTTGCGGATGGTTAAAATTCAATGCTACACGAAAACACACCAAGCACTCCATTGATTGATTGTATGTTGTTTTACGTCCCATTCGAGAATTTTTCACTCATATAGAGACGTCACCATATACCGGTGAAGGGCTTCAAATTTTGACCTTTACTCGGCACTCAGGGCCATTGAGCAGTGAGGGATCTTTATCGTGTCAACGCCTGCCGTGACACGGGGCCTCGGTTTTTAAGGTCTCATCCGAAGGAACCGCAACTTTCACTTCAAAGTGCCGAGCGCATGGCGAAGGAACAGTTGCTACCCATTTTATCGACTTAGGTCTGTCGCGGCCGAGATTCGAACTCAAGACCTCCCGATCACGGAGCGAGCGCTCTACCGACTGAGCTACCGTGAACGGTTAGCACGCCATTGAAGATGTCAGGTTGCATATTAAGTTTAACGTGTCTTAAGCCCACTGTGATAATCCATTCTATTAATTGAGTAAAAGTGGACAAATTATAATGTAACTAACTTATGTAAGGTCAAAAATAATAATGATAATAATAAAAACACACACACTTCACATGCAGGGGTTTTAATTCCATGTTTTGACGTCAAAAAGAATTCCACTGTCATCTTTTATATTATTTTTTTTTATCCTTGATATTTCCAGAAGAAATTTTTAAGTCAGTTCAAAAGATAGTGAAAATTGTTTATGACATGTCTGCCATTCAATGCAGCGTACGCTGTTCTTTAAATGATACACTTTCTAAACTTGTTACTATGATATGTAAATATTTTACTGACTGGGCTTATACAATAGAATGTATAGAGAAAAAAAATCCCTAAATTGAATACATTAGCCTTTACTTGATTTACAAAGGACAGACACAAAGCAAATTGTGTTTGAAGAAAATATATTTATATGTACAAAGATATAAATCAAAGTGAAAATATCTTGAAATGTACATAAAAATGACGAGAATAATAAAAAAAGTCTTTCAAAAGCAGAAGTAAATTGTTATTAACATTAGAAAAATGCTAGATTGCAATAGTCTCATTTACGTACAAAGATATAAATTTAAATGAAAATTGAAATGTTTTACTAGAAAAAGACATTAATGGTAATCTAACAACAAAGAAGCTTTATGATAAACGTGATGACTTTAACTTTTCAATCGTCAACTTCCCTTACTTATGCAGCAATATATCCTTATCACTTGCATATGGGGTGTGTATCTCTCAGTTGATTCGATACGCAAGAGCATGCTCTACGTAAGAAAATTTTTTAAAACGAGGTAAGTTATTAACAAACGGGTTGATGAAACAAGAATATCAACAGTCTCGTTTAAAGTCATCATTTCGTAAGTTCTTTGGTCGATACAATGACCTTGTAAGGAAATACAATCTATCATTAAGTTACATGCTGACTGACGTTTTTCATATTAATTGTTATGCCATTATTTACACAATGAATTGTCGACGGATTTTTCCGTTATTTCCCGATCATGACAAGGGGCACACGGCGGGTGTGACCGGTCGGCAGGGGATGCTCACTCCTCCATGGCACCTGATACCACCTCTAATTTTTTTGGAGGTCCGTGTTTGCTCTGCTCCCGATTTGTATTGTTTGAAAGGACTTTGAGCTTGAACACTGCACGTTATCTCCATATTTCATGTACATAAAAATCAAAATAGATTTAGTTTTCAGAATATGACAAGAATTAAAAAAATCTTTCAAAAGCATAAGTCAATTAATTAGTATTAACGTTAGAAATACGAGTATATTATGTTAGCAGTTAGGTGGGTTTAAAACCCTTATCATCTTTATATTTGGTTGTGGAGTGTGTCTCTGTTAACCACTCCACGGTTTGTCATTCCTTAATTCTCTACCTCTCCCTGAATACTTCACCTCTAGAGATGGTCTCTAAACCCCTAATCTTTTAAAATCAACATTTATCTAACACAGTCAATGTGTTTAATATTGCAAGTATACATTGTATTTCTCCACAAAAATGACATCGATGACTCAAAGCGAAAACACTGTACATTCATAATCATAGCACTGACTAAATTTACATTGAACATGTTCCATTATTATATCAATGATGTTTTTTATCATCTAAGTGAATTAGGGAACCTATAGGGCTCACGGTGGGTGTGACTGGTCGACAGAGGATGCAAACGGAGATACTGTAAACGTATTACATTTCCCGATTCTATTCTATTTAGCTCCTTTGGCGGAAAGCATCTTCCGCTAAATCAAGTACATTTAATTGTCTCGTTTCCAGTACATTCAGAAATGCGCTGAATGAAATCGAAAAAGCAATTTCAGCCAGATCCCTGCGTGGAGTAGTGATTAGAACGTTTTCTCTAGAGTTGCAGATTAAGGAGGTGATCCTTACGTCGCGGGTTCGAATCCAGTGTGTGACGTGGAGACCTGGAACCAAGATAGGGACACAAAAGTGTCCAAATATTTTAGAATACAAACAAACATGATTTTTTCCCATTTCTTTTTTCATCAACACAGACCTCAAAGCTTCACGACCGTTAAGACTACAAGTTTCAATCAAATATGCAAGCATCCTCAGACCTAGTAGGAAACAAAAAGCTGTCATGTGATTCGCATGTGATCGTGTAAAAGACTCGATCGCAGTCAAAATTAAAAAAAAGGAATTATAATTATATCAATATAATGTCTTTTTACACTTTATAGTATTGTGATTACCTAACAGTTATCTAGTAACTTATGCCACTCTTTTGCGGCGAAGTAGAGGATACTCTAAATCTCACGAGATTTCCGGGGCATATTAATAGATCTGATTATGCTTACGCTAGTGACAACTGAATGATTCGAACAATTAGTATACCGAAAGCACAATATATTGCAAAGGGTTGAACTTCAAATAGTATGTTTTGAGTTTTTTTTAATCAGCTTCCAAAAGTAACGATTATCAAAAAGAAATGGTTGAATTTAATTAGAAGAGTCGGCTTAGTCAAATGTAACACATTAGGACTAGCTTTTCTCAAGTTTTAATTCATGAAATATGGAGATAACGAAGAGTATTCAAGCTCAAAGTCCATTAAAACAATACAATTCGGGAGCAGAGCAAACACGGACCTCCAAAACATCAGAGGTGGGATCAGGTGCCATGGAGGAGGGAGCCACGTCATCAGAAGTTATTATTGAGGGGGCACAAACATATAGTAGCTATGTTTTCTATAGTATTCTATATATCGGCAAAATTATTGGGGGGGGGCACGCCCCCCCCCCCCCGGTTCCTACGGCCATGTTAATGATAGATTGTATTTGCTGACAAGATCATTGTATCGACCATAGTACTTGCAAAATGATGACTTTAAACGAGACTGTTGATATTCTTGTTTTATCAACTTGTCAATAACGTACCTCGTTTTAGAAATTGTTCATAAGTAGAGCATGCTCTTGCTTAACTTAGAGGTATACACCCCATATGCAAGTGATAAGGGTATACTGCTGCATAAGTTAGATGAGTTGACGATTGAAAAGTTAAAGTCATCACGTTTATCATAAAGCTTTATTGTTAGATTACCATTAATGTCTTTTCCTAGTAAAATATCCAAATATGAAACAGATGTGTCAGACTCTGTGGTATCTTTTATTTCAAGCTCACCGGGATATATCTTGAAATAACAATTGTTAATTGACAATACGTCGTCGATATATCTAAATGTTGAGTTGAAGGCCATAGCAAGAGATTTCTTTTTCTCATGTATGAGATTTTGAATAAATTCTGCTTCATATGAATATAGAAATAGGTCTGCTAACATCGGGGCGCAATTAATACCCATGGGAATTCCAACAGATCGTTGGAAGACTTGGTCTCCAAAAACCATTTCATAAAAAATGTTTTTTGCTATCGTTCTAGGGCGCTAGCAACTACGTTAGTCTTTTTTACCGGAATACACAAGCTCGACTTCATGATAGGACACACAGGCTTTTGGATCGCTTAAATCCAATCTAATTAAAATTGGATGTTAGATCCGCTCGCATACTCGCTACACTAACGAGTATGCGAGCGGATCTAACATCTAATTTTAATTAGATTGGCTTAAATCTGACTTTAAAAAATTTGGGGTGTATAAAAAAGATAAAGGTATGGAACTCCTTACATGGTGTACCCACTTTCGCTAATAAATTAAATCGAATGCTCTAAAATTTTACAGTAACTTTCTATTTATATCTATTTATATCTAATCAATCTACATTACTACTAAAGTTCATTCCAAATTCCTTATACTTCCCGAAATATGCTATCAATTCCAAAATTTACCTACTTTTTTTTTACTCGACATAAGCTTGGGCCCCTGGTTATTTACATATATACAGACGGTGTTTGAACTGCAGCGAACAGCTGCATAGTATTTGCACAATCTTTCAGCATTTTAAAGTTGATTTTTTTGACTCCAGATCGTAAGATTAAGTCAGTAATAATTTCTTTCGCGAAAAAAAAATTAAAACACGTCTGCTTCAACAACTGCACAGCCATGTTGTTTATTAATGTAAAAAGAGCTTTGATTGAATGAAATTTTCCCGGAATGTAAAATATACCTTTTGATTTTTAATTTTTTAAAAATTAGAACGCTAAAATGGTGGTGGTAATTTAGTAAGACCATATGATCAAATCAGATAAAATTTTGTGGAGACTGAGAGCTAATAAACAAATATTCAGAGAGTGTAGAATAAATTCCGGGGAAAATTCATCCCGTCGTTCCCGCTTTACAATTAGTGTAACTATTCAGAGGCCCAAACTAATGTCGAGTAAAAAAAAAAGATAAGGTCAATTTTGGAATTGATTTCAGCACATCTCGGGAAGTATACGGAATTTCGGAATGAACTTTGGTAGTACGGTAGATTGTTTATATGTGAATAGTTACGAATAGAAAGTTTTATATCATTTGATTAAAATGTATTTTATTGGCGAAAGTGGGTATCCTATGTAAGGAGTTTCATACCTTTATTTTTTCTAACACCCAATTTTTTTTTTTTTTTTTTTTTTTTGGTATGTCGGATTAAAGCGATCTAATTTAAAGGCCTGCGATAAGGCATTCTCGGAATAATACAGTAAATAAAGATAAACTGTATCACATGTCATTTTCGTTTTATCATCTGAAAATACATATGATCTAAAGTTTCATGTTTTGTTGACTAACCTGTACATAAATGTACAAAAGCAACTGTATAACTTAAGATCTTTTGATGCCAAGACTGTAGAGATAACTTATTTCTAAAATTATAATGAAAACATAGCAGTTTTCTTAACTATACCTTCCTGGATCTTTCCTGCAAGCAACTTTGGATAAGTTTTCCGAGCTTGCCGGAAAGGCCCGAAATAAATGCGATTGCTACAAAACAGAACCACGCTGGAATATTTTAAACATGGTGCTCATTGGATCTACTGATCTTTTATTTGTCACCTCAAAATTGAAATTACAGTTCTAAATTACAGAATGCTTAAAGCACAGTAAATGACTTAAGTCATTGCCAATGTGAAGCCCACTCTAGACTCACTATTCTGAACTGAGATCCATCCCGCAAACATCATCCAAGGTGCACCACTGTGCTTTCCTATTCATAATAATTAATCGATTCAGCAAATTAAACCAATGGTTCAGATATCTACTTCTGTGTTTTATCATGGCCATTACGCTAGCTCACCTATCTTTTTTAAAAGATAAACTTGTACACCTACGTGGAGTGTTGTCCCGGTGTGGTATTCAGGGTTATGTTTCTTTTTCGCCATTTTGATTCTCAGTATGCCGGAAACACGTCATTGAATGAAGCAAATCTAACAGCAAGAACCGTACATGTAGCAGTATCTGAACAAACCTAATAACATTATACATAACAAAAATAAACAATGCAACTCATAAAAAAAAGACAATTACTGGAAAATTTAATTTGCTTTGTAGTCTTTTATATATTATAAAGAAAAAAAATCCTTTATGCACAACGAGCAAACCCCATGAAGAAAAAAAGTGATTGCGTGTATAAAAAATATTTGTGGTACTCCATAATCATTATCCAGGTACAAAACAGAATTTTATTTAAGACCCATAAAATCAACCTACACGTGCACATTATCTGAAAATTCATTTCCACCTCTGTGTGAAAACAAACTAAAGAACTGTTATCCCCTTTTCCGTTTTAGTTCTTTGCACAAAGCTTTTTCTAATTAAATTACTTGTTGAGGCTTCCAGAATCAAAAATACTAATATCAGATTTGTATTTTATAACGTTATTTGTCCTTCAGAAAAGCACCCTTTAAACCTTTCACGATGACTTTTAGATTTCATACATGACTGGTCTTCTACAATGGAATTTATAGCAAGACAAATAGATAGAATACATTGGCTTTCATTTGTCCTTCTATAAACAACAACAAAATTAAATGGAAATCTGCTGCACACTGTTACGTGGTAATTGGACAAAAAAAAGGGAGGGGGGGGGGGGGGAGGTTGAGAACTTGTGGTTTGTTTTTACATCTTAAGGAACTTTACACAAGTGTTTCAACATGTTGTCTCTGTTTTTGTATTAATTTAATTGAAACAATATTTATTCATAAAAGTGAATGGGATTGGGCAGCAGGCACAGCCTATTTTAGCCATTTCCCTAATGAATTAATGCATTGAAGTGAGGTGTCCCCTGCCTTCCCAAAGATGTCACAAGGGCGGCTTTCCAATCATTGCTTTGTGCAATTCAATATTCCCTCTACCAAAGAAACGTTTTGCATGATCCGGGACTTCAGAAAATCCCAGATACATTTATATTAATAAAAGATCAAAAATATTTTAACACATAATATAATAGATCAGTTTAACAAATGTCTTCTAGTGCGCAGCTGTTCTTTTCCAAAAAGAATCTTCATTGAAAGTTTAATGATTGTAAAATAAGACGCTCATGGACAACAACGCTCACCTGAGTCACATATAAGTTGTGGTTAAATGGACACCCTTCTTGTAGCCATCAACTTAAAATCAATGACTTCTACATGATTAATTGTGAAGCTGCTGGGTTTTTTTTTGAGATTTTCAAAAGATTTCACTATAATATGTTAAACTTTAACTCTAGAGTTTGTTCCCATGCACCTTTGCTCCGGGAGTAATATTTTAAACAAATATAAATCTACACTACATGTACATGAAATGCTTTCTGCTCTTTATCATGAAATTAAAAAAAATCCTTATTCGTATATAAATCATTCATTTTCGTTGATTGCGAAAAAAAAATTCTTGGTTGAGGAAGTGTAATGTTGTTATATTTCTTTAAAATTTCACATTTCGTGGAGGACATGAATTCGTGGATCTCTTCATACCTTGAAAATTTAAGCCCCTCGAAAGTAAGTGATTATATAATTATATATATTTTCACTCTATGATGGCCTTGCCCTATAGCTTGGGAAATATGGTTCAAATAAACTTGAATCTAGTATACACTAAATAGGGACGATTGCTTTTGAAAACATTTCAGAAATATTTTTACTATACAATGTGTATTCCTACTCGATTTGACCACTCTCATTATGACCACACCCCATTGACCATGTTTTGAACAAAGTTAACTTACAGCTTCCCATCATTTATCTTTTCTGTCGCAGTGGTTCATGAGAAGATTTTTTAAAAGACCAAAACGTCCACCATCCATCATGAACCTTTGGTTCAGGTGAGTTAAAATCCAGAAGCTTTGTATTTCATAATTCACCGCCGTCTGCCCTTGAAACAAAACAAATTTAAACATTTAACCATGACCTTAAAAGTTCTACGTGTATAACATACTGATTGATTACAATACATGACCTAAAACCATATACCTTATTTATCTAAATTACTCACATTTACAGTCGGTCGGTATTTAATTTGTAAAAATTCCAAGTCACACGTTCACAATGCAAATTCCAACGGCTGAAAAGTGCCCACGCATCCAAACATGGAGTCATTTGTACAAATCGTGTTGGAGGATCATGTTCATGCCTCTTTGTTTTGTCCTAATTTTTATATTAATTTTGTTGTTTGTACCTTTGGTTAGTTTGACACCTAAACACTGGGCTTATATGAAAATCCATTCATGTCACAATCTGTTTATAGAATTCTTTTGCAATATTGGATGAATTATTACGCTGGAGTACTCAGAAATACCTGAATATTATCTTAATATAATGAAAAAAATCTATTTATGAGCACCACATTTTTGAATAACTGCAGATTTACATCTAAAACGGTAAGATCCGCTTTTAACTCCAGTTCTATGTGGATATTGCGGAATAAGTCATGTCTGGAAACTATTTGATTTGTTGCACGGTAATCCTGTGTGGAGTTAGCAAGGCTTTTTCCATTTGGGTATTACATGTAAAAGTATAGACATTTCACGCTTTATATTCTATAAGGCTAATTTAATATTGCACGATTAGCCATACTTGCTTATTTCACATGTATATATATATATATATGTATCTTCCAAAGACTTATAATCCTACAACGTGTGGATCCGGAGTGCAATATAAGCCTATATCTACCCTTCATTTTAAACAATTAAGAACTGAAGAAAACAATGCTGGAGCTCCAATACTAACCAACAGGTATACAATTGAACCCATTCTCTCAACAAGTAAACGATGATTTAATTAATAAATCAATTATTATTTCATTAGATTTCAGAAATGGAGTTCATTCAAAATATACATTTGTGTAGGCACTTCCAATCTTCTTTAGATTAGGAGTTGTCGCACTTTAAAGGGTTAATAACATTCAAGTTCTTGATTCATCTGAAAACATTCCCCGTCAATGAAAACATTCCCCCCTCGATGAAAACACTTCTCATCAATGAGATTTTATCTTGTTTTGATATACGTGGAAGACACACAATTCAAGACATAAAACGGATTGAGAACATTGTTTTCGTTTTTGCAGTGCCATGCAATTTGTAAACATGGTTTATTGTCCTCTGAACAGCATACGCAGTTTCTTGCACATAAAATGAAGACCAAAACTAATAGTACATAATTAGAGCTGCTTAAAATGTCTCTACAATTTTTTGTATACTTTAAGGGAAATCTTGAACTGTTTTAATCTTTCAAGAATCTCTAATTTATCCCGAGCAAAGTTATTTGCAAAAATGAGCACATTCTAACCCCCCCCCCCCTCTTCTTAACTCTGTTAGTCGTATTTCATTTCTTTGGAGTGGTGAAGGTCGGGTCTGGGTTACAATAAACTCCCATCTTCAATGCTGCTGATTAAATTTCTTTAATACTGTTAAAATTTACAATACCTTTAATTTAAAAGGCTATTTTAACAAATGAAAACAAGAGCGTGAACATGCATTAATACAACTAATCGATTTTTGGAAATTCATGTACATGAATATTAAATAACTCTTTAAAAATTTTGAGAGAGAATTTCTTGATAATTTTTGAAAATATGGAATTCGAACACTTTGGACAAAAAAAAATATAATAGTTCATAGCTGCCTTTATTTGATATGCCAATACAACAGAAATTATCTAATGGTTTATAAAAATGGGGGAGGGGGGTAATCGTCCCTTTAGGATAAAACTTTGAAAAAAAATGACCCTGCTCCCCTCTTAGAATATATTAACTTTTTTTTTACTTCTTTGAAGGAAAAAAAACATGCTTGACTGCTGTGGTTTTCAAAAAAGTAAATTAAGCATCTGAAAAGTTCTTTTACGCGTGTTCGGCTGCACGTGTGCATCGGTCGAAGACGCAGACAAGGTAACACGCTATCTGAACTTGAACAAACGAATTCTTAAAGTGCAAAAATGAAACCACAGTTTGTCGTTATATAAATAAACAGACGCAAGATCATGAAATCTTCTGCACCCGGTAATCTTAGAGCCACCAAAAAACAGGAAACCATTCGTCATCTCACGGAGATATGAAAACAACATATTTTTGGTCCACCCCTTCTGAAATTTCTGGCTTCTGTTTGCACTAGCGGATTATAATAGATAGATCTAAAGATTTATTAATATCATTTCATTTCCGGTTCGTGATATACATGTATTTGTTTTTGTCTTGTAAATTTATTATTTCTTATGTTCAGACATGAATTTTGAAATGGTAAGGTTTCTTTTCCAGTACACAGCAACGAACAATGCGTGGTTCACAGAAAAGGTCTTACTGCTGAGAAATGAAACTACAAAAGAGTTCTGCCACCTCTGTAAAATTATTACAACGTCATGATAGTTCAAACTTTAATTACATGATGTGTTAACCAGGGAGGCGGATCAAAAGAAGGAAGAGAGATTAACATAACGCAAAGAAAAAAAATCTTTCATTTCAAAATACATCACAAGTTGTATGCTTCATTTATCTTTTCTCATAGATGAAGATGCATGTACATGTATTCATAATTTTAGTAACCGGTAATAACAATAATCATAAAAACTTTAACCGTTTGTTGCACATTATTCGGAAATACTTAACACTGAATCGTTATATGATGAGTGTAATGAAAGAAAAAAAGTTTAGAAAATAAATAAAAATGAATAAATAAATAAATAAATAAATAAAAAAAGAAAGAAAGAACCTTCCTGCTAAAATATACGTATAGAATTTAATGCAATGCACACATTATGCATTTAATAAAAGTACATTTGTGTTAGGTAAAACTTCTTAACATAAATAAATTATAAACAGACTTCTTCATAACTTCTAAACGGTCTGGGAACAACTCAGTAGTAGAAAAACAAGTAGCTACAATTCAGATTAACAATAATGTACAAGATACATAAATTAGTACCAGATTATCTAAGTGGCATTCTTCCCAATATGCGCTGTAATATATCTAGGTATTTTACAAAAAATCTGAAAATTATGATATTCCGAAATGTATAGATAATATACTTAATATATGTCAGCCTTTGTTTCTACGTACTTTAAGTAATTAACGAATCGAACTTATATCCAATTAAAATTAGAAATGCACTAATCATGCAATGACTAATTTTTAAACTTAAATTAGAATTACAAAATCTGCTCCTCTGTTATATTTTGATTTTGAATGTTGATAATACATACAACTGTGATATAATTTAGACTTTTCATGCAATTGTAGTGAAAGGGTGTTATAAGTTTTTAAAACTTGTACCAAATCCATCTGCATTTATAATTACAATAAAATATGTTAAAACCAGCTACATGTAAAACTTAAAGTTTTGGAGAATTTTGTGCTCCAGATAATTTTGAATTGACTAGATTGAGGTTAACACATTTACAGAATAACTGTTTTTTTTCTATTTATCTCCTCCAAGCAAATTCAAATTTTTAAACATGATACATTTACCATCGTATTAAACAAGCATATTACATCAAGACCTCTTTGTATCATTATTTTAATAACTTTACAAAGGGACTTGTGAATTGACGCCTTAGAACTTATATGTTCTAGTACCTCTAAAGCTATTTACCGTGTAATCCATCATTCTTATAGCGGATAAAGAAATGCTATGTTGTGTTTGTTTGTTTGTTGTTTAACGTCCCTCTCGAGAATTTTTCACTCATATGGTGACGCCACAGGCACCAAACTCGCTTGAATTTTTGACCCTCTTTATAATATACTAGGGGGTCAAAAATTCAAGCGAGTTTGGTGCCTGTGGGTGACGCTACCAATTGCCGGTGGAAAGCTGCAAATTTTGACCTATGCTCGGCATTCAGGGCCATTGACACAGGCACTTGTTTCGTATACGGGGCACCCTTACTTATTTTTACCACAAGGTACCTAACTCAATTTCAGGCACCCCCGCTTTTTTTATTTTGTTTATATATCAATCATTAACCTACTTTAAAATGACATCGTTCGCTTCGAAAGACTCTTTTCTTGTCAAATTAATCGTTTCGGACGTCTCTGGTTGAGCCTCTTTATTGTAAACCACAATTAGCTTTATTGCTCTAAGATACTCATGATCCGAAAAAAAATCTGAAAATTTCAGGCCTCAAGGTTGCCAAAGGGGGGGGGGGGGCTGTCCCTCCACTTTTTTCCAAACATAACTTTGTTACTATTGAAAATGTTCATTGAAAGACCGGTTTCGGTTTCTCAACTCTCCCCCTTTTTTTGTTGCAGTATAGTCAAATAAGGGTATCGTGTAATGCAGTAGTGTAAGAATAAAATTTGGTACTGAAGGAAGTTGGAATCTAACCCCCCCCCCCTTCCGAAATAGGATTTTCGAGTTTGGACAATTTTTCTTTCTTTTCTAATTTTTTTTTTTGGCTGGTCAGGTCTTTTCCAGGTAAGTTGAAATTTTTTTCTCTGGCTGCCTCCCCTTTCAAAAACGATGCTATGTCCCTGAAATTTGGCGGAAACAGTTCAGGCGCCCGGGCTACTGACTCTACACATAATCTTATGTTAATCTTAACATAAATAATTATTCAAATATTTTCAAACGAGTCCGAGGATGACAAAATACTGGAATTTCACGTCTATACAAACTCGGTTATGAGTATGGATCAGATGAGCTTATTTCTATGTTTAGTTATTCAGGCTTGAGTCCAAATTTTAAACTCTTTTAACTCATTTATTTTTTCAGAAGATTCGTTACATATACCATGCATGTTTATCAAATGAAGAAATTCTTGCAGAAGATCCCTACAATAAATAATACAGAGTATATTTAAGCATTGAATTCTTATTTTTGGATATCGTCGGTCCTATAACACACCTGGCCGTGCCGACAAATTATATACCGCGCGTTAGCGCTGTATGATAATTTGTCGGCACGGCCAGGTGTACGTGTTATAGGACCGACGATATCCAAAAAATAAGAATTCAGTGCTTATATTTACATTCTCTAATTTTCTCTCTTCATAATTCTTGATTTCGTTAATCTTTATTATGAATTTAGCGCCTTTCAGAACTGGTGTGCTTAATAGACGTAAGAGCCGTTAGTGACGTTGGAAAGTTAAATAACGCAAATGAACATTGCGAAAAAAAATTATGACAAATTAATTTTAAACGCACAGTTATTGTATTTTACGTTAATTTAACGGTAGTTATTATTTTTTTTTTTATTAAATTGAGTCAAAACAATATACATTTTGGTGTTCCTAGATATTGAAAATGCTTGGAGTTCCTAATGTGTATTCTACCGCGCGGTGACAAAGTTTCGTGTGTGTTATAGAGATTTGAATGTCTTAAATTTCTATTGGATTTCATAAAGAAAATTACACTGAATGTAAATATAGTTACTTGGAAATTAGTAAGTAAGGCGTGTGAGGAAGTTCAGCTAAAAAAATTCAGATCAAATGACGAAACATCCCCTAAAATGGAATCTATTTATTACATACAAAATATCATTATTTGTTTATTATGATTATAAAAAGCACTACATGGCGCAGTGATTAGATCGGGTCGCGGAGAAACGTCGCAGGTTCGAGGGACGTACTAGATGCTTACACGAAAAAGATCCCACTGCTCAATGGCCATGACTTACTGAATGCCTAGTATAGTCTAAATTTGCAGCCTTCCACCAATAATTTGATGAAAAATTCTCAAAGCAAACACACAAGAATTATGCTTACAATGATATAACGATATCATTTGTCGGCTATGCCAGAAACCAGCTGAAATTGCCCAAGGTTATCATACAGACTTGCATTGTGAAAGTGATCAAACACCTGAAACATACGATACTCTCAGAAGACCTTGGCGTGAAACGGTAGTCTATGACGCACTTTGTATAGTAATTGAGGGTTAAAAAATATAGTATCTTTGGCAATGTTTTACATCAAGCGAACGCTGTCACGAAAGTTAAGGCTGTCTTGGATCGATCGAGACGTGGCGACTGAAATAATACAGAAGTGGTTCATGTAGACAATTCCGTCGGCTTTGTCCCACCCCCTCTTCCGTTGTTTGTTACCCGAGAATGACTCAGAACACCTTCAAGCTAGCACTTATCCATGAAATGATCAAGAATTTGGAGTTGAGTGCACTTTCTTAAAAAATTTCCATTTTATTTGAATTAAAAAAAAAAAAGTTCTTTTTTTCAAACAGACTAAATCAGCTTGTATTTTCTAATGGCCATGGATAAAAATACATTGTAACAGTTAAAAAGTTCTGAAAAAGCACATTAGATTTTTAGAAATACCATATAAATTGTGATGTTGCTAAAATTTGGTACCCCAAGTGGGTTAAATCTAACATTAAATAAGTACATATATAAGGATTGTTTAAAATATATAATCCCAGGAACGAATTAATTTCCCATTATAAAGCTAATTTTACTCGAAATACTAATGAGCAAACTAACTATATATTCCCCAAATAAGAAAAGATGTACTTTTGTTGCAGAAGCGCACATATAGTAAATGCATCTTTATACACTCCTGTAATTGTAATATGTTTTACGGTGTGACCGGTAGGGCGAGCGCAGTTGTACCATCAAAAACCTATAATATACACAGCTTACACTTGTAACGTTAGCTCCACCGCACGTTGGAATTTACGGAGACAGCCGAACGCGTCTGGTTGAATAGTTCTTGTGAAAAAATTAAATGAAATACGTTGTGGAGTAGATGCAATTGGTTTTTTTTTTTTTGTCTTGTTTTTGTTTTTGTTTTTTTTGTTGTTTCTTTTAAGCTCTCTGCAAAGAAATTAAAGTAAACTTATCTCTTGGTAAGGAACAATTATCCTTGGTCTTTTGTAATAATTTCGCATGGAACCCTGGTAGCCTGCTTCCCTGTCCCTGTTATGCTTCGTATACTACGCGACGCTAGGATGAGGCAGGGAACCAGGCTAGGAACCCTGGTAGCAAAGGAATTCTGGGAATGTTGACCAAGAAAATTTGCCTGACGTATGTACAGATTTCATTCCGAATTTCCTCTGTTCTTACACGATAGTCTATTGAGCTCGCTGCGCTCGCTATAAATCTTCGTTTCTCAAAGTAACTGTATAGGGAAAAATGTTTATAATACATGTCATGTAAACTATACTCGTCGACGTCGGTCCATATTGAACAAAGTAGTCTTTCGTGTAATGTGCACGAAAACGGTTACACCTTCCGGATGTCTCGAGATTATTTGCATCCTATGTGTCTCTAGTCCGAAATTTCTGACGTTATCCTGGCTATTTTACTATTTTTATATTTTACGTGCCAGGAAAACGTCAGAAGCGGCGCCATTACGAAAACTGGAAATTCGCCGCCTCCAACTGGAGGCGGCATTCTCGGGTTGATTTTCGATACTTGCAAACCGAATTAAATGCTGAATTCACAACTTATTAATAGTACAATGCCTTTAGTACTCACCACCATCGTTTTTATGGGTTTGTTTATGAAATATACAGTCTGGTGAAAACATTTTATCAGACGGTCGAGTTTTCTTTTCATTTCGTGCATTTTAAAATCTCGCAAATACTGTATATATCGAAATATGGAGTGATATTTTCTTTTCATCGATATTGGCGAGTACTACTAATAAATTGTAAGTTCGGCATTTAATTCAGTTCGCAAGTATCGAAAATCAGCTCTGGTTGGAGACGGTGAAATTTCCAGTTTTCGTAATTGCGCCGGTTCTGACGTTTTTCTGGCACGTAGAATATCAAAATCGTGAAAAAAGCCTGGAAAACGTCAGATATTTCGGACTAATGTGTCTCTTGATCAAGTATTTTCTCGTCTTCGACGAAGGGAATACATAATTATTGTTCTGTCCAAAATTCTTCTTGTTCTTCTCGTAAAACTTTTTTCTTTTGCCTATTCTTATTAATGTATTATCGTAATACGATGTGTCGTGTACCATCATAACCCTATTTGACCTTGACTTTTGACCTAAAAATGTTTTTTTCTAAGACTATCTAATTTTATTTTCATCTTTCATCTAGACAAATGATATTTGATGCATATTTGTGTAAGTAAATCATCATAATACAAGCCATTTTTCATAACGGTCCCCACATGACCTTGAGCATTGTCCTCAGAATCAAATTTCCATCTTTTTTTGGACAAGAATGCCTTTTATATTAAGCATAAATATCATAAGAAACAACGTAGCAGACCCTGTGTCTGTTTTACATATTGTTTTTTCTTTAAATCATAATTCAATACATTAATCTTCTTTGAACAAATTAAAAAAAATATATTTTTAGGCAAGCAACTTTTACGGAATTATTAAAATTATTAGATATACCATCTTTAAGAACAAGCTTAAAGTTTGGTATTAGTTACAAGTTCTTTTGTAATATTTAGTCCGGGACTCTCATAAGCTCTTGATATTTGACCTTATATATATTATATATATATCAAGAATTTTAATAATTATTTAACTTTTAACAAAGGCTTCGATTTATAGCATATTTAAAATAATATAATAATGCTTGAAGGGTGACACACCTCTTACTTTTGTTGAAAAAAAAAATTGTGAAAATATACATGTATTTTACAAAGTTTGAGCTGAGAAAGCTTTGGAATTCTGTACAAAATTACATATACTTGTGGATAACAGGAAAAAATTCCAATTTCATCAAAACACGAGACTCTAAAACATTTTTTTCCTGCTGCATTTTGCTTTCACATTTTTTGCAATATGTAATTGTCTGCAACTCTTATATAATTAGAGTCACTTTGCATATTTTTTTTTTCGCTTCGCATTACAAATAACCCTTAGACTGTGAAAATTGATGTATTAAAAGACGGGTCTCCAAAGATCAAACATGGCAACAAATTTCTGCAACAGAAATAAGCAACAAAATCATGTGAGAACGCGGAAATGATATCAGTCTAGCCACAGAAATTGGGTGGTCATATACCCCATTGTATGCTACCTTTAATATAAACCACATCCCAGACGAAGGGTGTCGATTTCGTTGATATGAAAATGATATATCTTTCTTAAACTATTTACCATACAATATTAAATTATATAATGGGGCTGTGGACAATTTTTAACGTATCAGCGTATGAAAAAACCCTGTTGTTTGGAGGAGCTATATTTTATCTGTTTGTGCATTGTTACATAATTATTTTCTACAGTAAGAGATCTTCAGATGAGTTGTACTCCTTGTACACTTTTTTGCCTTTGGAAGATCACATCGAAAAAAGGGTATCAATTGTGTTTAATACACGGTATCTCTTGTAAACACGCCTATATCAAAATACATGACCATTGTCAACCAGGAAATTCACGTAATCGTCCTTACAACTGCAATTCATGACCTACAAATTGTGGCCAATACACGCTGCTATATTAACACACCTGTCTAAGGTAAATATCGGTTGTCGGGAAGAAGACATTTAGAAGTGGTCCCGTATCTATTTATATAGTTCTGTTTTCTTTTGATAAAGCACAACCTCAAAAATAACCATTCAAAACATATCAATCGTAAATAATGCAATTACCTGCTAATGCAAGAGCAGCGACCGTGCACCTGAATGCGGAATTATTACGTGTTATATAATTGATTGTAAAATCCTGAAGCTGTCTACGCCACCTTCCTGCAGATCGCGCCAATACGCTCGCCTTCCGCGCCGTATGCCCCTCCCCCAACTCGAGACTGTACCGACTACCAGTCATGCCTAATAAAATGCAGTGACATCGTTCAGTAAGTTACTATCAAAACTACTAGCAGACAAACACGTGCTTCAGTCAGACAGTAACAATTCACGACACTGTCTCGACATAAACCCCAGGATAGATTATCTAGTCTATCATGATCATTCAACTTCGTGTGTGAGCTTTGTTTTTTTTCTTTTATTCCCCCCAAATGATAATGGTTTGATGTGCGATAGTGTTAAGATGGATGCTAACTCTTTAATTATACTCTTCCTCCTCCTGGCTTGGGTCGGTCGGACACAGGGTGAGTACTATACACAAGACTTTTACAACTTTTATCTTTCTGTTTCTAATTACCTACTTCTCTCAATGATACATGTAACTTTATAGAAGTATTGTATACGTAAGAAAATATATACTCCACTAATTTACAGTAGTATTGTAGTCTTTCCCTTCTAACATGTTTTGATTTCCATTGTATTTTTGATTAAGTTCTGACAGCATTAATTTTTTTTTTTTTTGCAATATCAACATATTCTGAAAACCATTCTTGCAAGATGGGTTCTTAAGATTTCGCACTTGTCACCATTTTTCATGATTAAATTATCAAATTTGTATTTATCATACGTACGGACATTTTTAACAATTTAAATATTTTCAATATTAGTAAGCGTGAAAAAATATCTGGATTTTACAAAGAATGCCATGTGAAAGGTAGAGACAAGTAGGAAGTTCTCTAGCTTTTTCTAAATTAAAAAATATTAATACAATCTGACTATTAAAAAAAGGATTATTTATTCTAAATTGCTCCATTTCATAAAACTTTTGAAACTACGAAAAAAAAGGATTATTTATTCTATTTTTTTTCCCTTCATATCAAACTTTTAAAACCTTTTCTCGTAAAATCTACCTTTAATTCGGTAAATTTTCTTGCGTAGGTCTTCTTTAAAAAATCCGCATAGTAAAGTTGGCAAAAGAACCTATATGAATGGCGAAAAGTAATTAACTTAACAAAAGATGCGTGGGACCCTATTTTCACGTAACGGAGAGCTTACGCACTTTTAGCGCCAAAATTTTCCCTCGCACCTGTAGCAGACGTTACCAGTCTGCTGCACATTGCATCATTCACAAAAAGCGGTGTTTATGTAATAGCTGAAGATTATGATAAATTTGCTGTGATGATAAATATAGTGTAACTATTAAAAAGCAAAATAGCCTCCCTGGCTGCCCGACATGATCAAAGTATTCTAACACAACAAGAATGATTGAAGTAATTAATAATATATGCGTCAAAAACTTGCAGAAGATATCAATCTGTTTCCGGTGGGCGATAGATTATAGTATAAGTGATGTTCGTGTTGCGTTCTCATGCCTTTGTGAAGATATAAACGAACGCAATTACCCGGACCGAGGGTCAGGGCCGAGGCCTAATGTTGAAAACAGCGTCAAACTGTGCATCTACCCGATGCACTGCCGTGATGTGCTACATCAAAGTCACACACTGTCCTTGGAAATCTAAACTCCGACAGTGTATCGTTTGACTGTCAGCCAAATTATACTTATATGTCTTGCATTTACACGATTCCGGGTTCCATTGTGTAGTGTCTCCCTCATCTTTCGGCCGAAGATGACTGACAACCCAGACGTGACAAAGAGCCTGTCCTGTTTTCTGGTCCGCAGAAAAAAAAGTAGGTGCGGGCATAGTCTCGACGTTCTGTTTTGTTTTCGAGCAATATTTCCTTAAGCAAACATCCTGAAATCCTCATTCCAGCCGTACCTGTGTGACGGGGTAAGATGGTAAATAGCCTGCTTATCTGCTGGGATGACTGACTTGGGATCAATATGAGTTGATTGATTCTTGTAGAATGTCTAGACGCAGTAAATAAAGTTACATAATTTATAATACAGCATATACATAGATATGTCGCTAGCTGAAAAGTGACATGTAGTAGCTGCCGCGCGCCGCACTTCGTCTAAGTCAATAACAGGCCTCAAAGAAGGGGGAAAAAATAAGAAAATAACTCTGCGAATCTCTTTGAAGTCCCTGCACCAGATCAGAAGTCTCAATCGAATTTTAAACTTCACATTTTTCATTTTTTTGTTCGACATTTGGAGTATGTGATATAGAATGCCGCGGCTATTTGCGTAAACATTATTTACACTTGTTCGTTGTTGACTCAGTTGTAATACAAGTCAACGTGAAATAGTTATTTCCGATCACCTAGAACATTGTTTTCTGTTACAATACAACACTTCAAAGGGAATAGTTTGGCTACCTGGCAAGACAAGACCCTATACCTATTCAAAACATGCGTCCGGAATCGATCAGAGATTACACTGATATCGTATTGCCCCAGACTTAATGCACCCGTTTTTTGTTGTATTTATTATGTCTTTTCCTCCTGTCTTTATTAACTTAAGATACTTCTAATAAAGGATTTAATAAAGAATGCCAGGGGGAGTCCCCCCTATAGGGTCGTATATTCAGTAGGTAAGTTATTGGCCCCAGTCGACCTACTTTGTTCAATAGGAATCGATACACAAATCAAAAAGTTGAGCCACCAGACGAAAGTTAAAAGTACAGAGTGTAAATATTCCTATTTACCACCAGGATTCCATCGATTTCAAGACAAAAATAAAGAACATTTTATTATAAGGTTAAATTATAGTCCATGGACGATCAGAGCTCGCACGCCATCAAATTCTATGTTCTTATATTCTCTGTTTTTTGCACTTGACACTTAAGAGGGTGGCTCCGAGTTCTCTTTTAACAGCCATATAATTGTTGTGCTACGGTCAGACATTGTTCGAACGGAATTTTTATGAAGAGGTATAATTGGTTCTAAAATTAAAAGATACCGAAATTTTTTAAGAACTTCGATGTTCAATGGAACCTACAAATCGCCGATACTGCGAATTTTTAGTCTGTTTTACTGCACCATTCATAAGCTGGAGAATTTTCAGGATTTTGTAATTAAATTTTGTTAATTATAAAAGATATTATACTTCTCTTTTAAGGAAAAGTATTAAAGGCTTTAGTAATGAGTCAGAACGAAAAAGAACTTCGCACGTTCAATATGCCGGTGTCTGAAAAATGCGACTGTCCTAATGAAATATATACAGACAAACGATATTTAAAATGGAAATGATCAAAACACTTAATAGAGAACAAACATGCATTTATTGATGCATATTTTAAAAGTAATGTATGAAAGCGCATCAGAAGAAGCAATGTGCCTTTCATACTAAATGTTCCATAAAAATTTGCCACCTTCGTGACCCAAAAGATAGAGATAAGCAATTTGTATATTTATGTTAATAAGAGACATTGACGCATCTAATTTTAATTGCGTTCATGCAAGTGCTAACGTTATACCTACTCAAGACCTCACGCAAAACTCATAAATTATGTTTGAAGACCATTTCGTTGGATTATTTGTTTCTGATCTCCATCTAATGATGGGCTCATTGGGGTTAATAACTCAACGTAGATCGCGCCTTCTCAGTATTACACCGAATACACCCATATACCAATTAGTCGATCAGAAACAGGGAATTAGGAATCGTAACTTTTGGTGCTGAGAATTTAAAATTCAAATAAACCATAAAATCTGGTTGTATTTATTAATAAGTATGAAGCATAAAACTATGATAAAAGACATTTTCAGAGAATGCATAAAATTTCCCAAGAAAAATCAATTTCCTTGTATTTCCCCCAAAAATTATCAAAGGTTTAGGGCAGGTATTTGTCCGCATTCTTAGACATTTCTGCTATTAATATCCACCAGAAAGACGAGAATTTCTGGATATTTGTGCATGATTATTTCATTTGTGTCAAAGCAAATGCATTCAACCCGTTTGATGTGCGTAAAACAAATTTATTTTCATATTATGTATTCTATCTCAAATAACACTTACGCACCGAAAGGGCGCCCTACATTTCGATATTTTAAAAATTCTGGGGACTAATTACTGAGCGTGCCGTGACCTAAAACACTTTTACAGTAGCATAGTAATCGCGCTTAAACCCTTAATTGCTGAAATAACTACAATTTTGGAAACCTTACTCACTAAAATTTCACCCTTGAAATAATGTCTTTTTCAAAATACAAAGAAAGGATTAAACGAAATTTTCTGATTTATTAGATGTTTTAAAAACAACTTCATACGTATCCATGATTGTTGTTTTCCGGGGTTGATTTCAGGTGAAAGAGGGCGGTCATTCACCCAAAGGTCAAACACAGAAGTGACGGACAGAGGGAAGAATTGTCTAAAAAACGGGGGGGGGGGGCGAAAATAAAAATTATTCAAAGTGTAGTAAATCAAAAATTTTCAAACACGCCAAGATCATAAAATGCCATCTTTTCATATAGTTTTCTGCAGAATACTTAACATCGTATTCGAAACAATTTTTATAAGATATTACCAAATTTCAATGGTGTTTAGTTGAAAATAAGAAAAGGAAATATCAAAAAGATTCCGATTATTCTATACCATAGAAAAACCTTTCACGATACAAAAGACAAAGTGCGCCGATTCCTTTGTACTGCCATTTGTAGGAGTGATGAGTATAAGTAATTGAGGCCTGGTTATCAACCGGACGTGTCTCTTTTGTTTTAATATTCGATCTGCACTTGTTGACCGAAATAAAATCAAGTAGGAAGTATAAAGCCTTTTTAAAAATTCTTTTATTAAAACGAGTGCTTAAGTTTAGAAATGCTATATCAAGCAGTAATCAGCACGTACTTCTAAAACTAAGGGCCGTTTTGAACATTGCGAATATGTGAACTTAAAAAAAGTTCATAAATGATTTTTAGATAGCTCAGCAATTGTAGCTTAAAAGTATTGTAGATTCCTTCATTAGTGTTGATATGGGTGGGGGCAATGTCATCAAAGGTGGCTGGGATTTGATTGTTTTCTATTTAGATCAACTTGAGTTTTTGCTATATTGTTTGTCCATCCCCCGTCTGTATTGTATACATGTACATGTACTATAACTCAATGGATCGATGATATGACTGTCATTATCAAAGAACATTTAAGTACATGTGTGTGTAATCTGCCACCTACAATTTTTGGGAAAAAACCAATCTCCCCGGAATAAACTCTGCTGATGATTATTCTCTGTATATCTGCTGGACCTTGAAAAATGCTGATTAACAATTTTATTTATTCAACGATTTTTATCAAAAGGAAATTCGGAAATTCCCCTATACTCTACCCAGAAATAAGCATTGGATTCGTTGAATCCTGCTAACCTACCGACTTATGTCATATAAATTATATTCTGTGATTTACACAGCTTTAGAGATATCATCTATTAATATTTCATTTTGATACGGCGCGTTCGTTTTGCTTTCGCCTGGGCTGCGAGCTGCAGTCAAGGTTTAATCTGTGTAAAATACCTGCCCTCGCACTTCCTATTACACACTACGATTATTTACATGGACTTCAACACGCGGAAGTGGGGAAGTTTAAAGTCTCGGTTTTCTTCATATTTTGTTGATTTGTCGCAATTCATAGAAATCTTAATAAAGGGCTCTGGTGACAGTTAAGAGAAATTCTATTGTTTACTATTTCAGTTTCGGTATTTTTGGCCCCGACTGATTTCCGGACAACTGAATATATCCCTGAAGAATGGAAACCGAGAATTAAATGACTATCGATTGACATGACATTTTGAATTATTACTCCAGACATAATTTTCTTGAAAATATTGAAACATATCCAGCAAGGTTACAGGGGAGAACCTACATTCCGATGACTTGTGACGCTGAAAAAACAATTATTTCTATAGTTAATTTCATTGCTTTTAAAGTTGTTATTGAATTATTAATTAACTTCAAGGTCAGTATTGTTAAAACCCAATCAAAGGCTACCGACAGGTAAATCAACACCAATCTGTTTACTCCTTCGTTTCTGAAGTAATTTAATAACAATTTTAAGGCGCTGCTTCCGAAGAATATTATGAATGTATGGAAATGTTTAAATCAAAATTTCCCTCATACACATGTATACAGTGTGGATAAATTACTGGTTTGTAGTTTTTTTTCAACACTCCATATACACTGTATATATATTAATACACGATATTTCCATCTTTCTTAAGGACGCTCTCTACACCAATGGAAATGTTCTTTTAGGAACTTGTATCGCACAAAGGTGTAAATATACTGAGTTTATTTTATTTTCAACATAGGGAACCAGCAATTTACCTCCAGGAAAAAGGTTCAAAGCAAAATATTGAAGAAAACAATATGTAGCAATCACCGTTGCTTACTTAATATTGGGAAAAGTACATGTACATCCAGATAAAGTGTTCAGTTGATTTATTTTGGTTTAATAAAATGTTACGAATATGCTTGAACTGATTACGAATTCAGTAATATATACTGTATATATTTCAATAAATTTGATTTTAGATCTAAGGGCAAATTACATTAGCTGCATAAAAATTCAAACTCTTCACTGTGAAGTGAATATATAGCCCTTTAAACAAATAATAATTTGATACTAGGAGTTTTATAGTAATTCAAGTAAAACAATGAACGACATTTTTCAGCGGGCACCTGCTGGTTGTCGATGACAAAACAGAAGATGTGTTTCGGTGCCTTCAATCTGAACGTGACGAAAGAAGAATGCTGTAAGAATCCCTCTCCGTACGTGAGCTGGACCCCTCAGACTTTCACTTCCACCGGAGATCTCTTCTACTGGCAGGAGCTGATAGGGGGCGCTCCGCACTGCGAACTTTGTCACGGTAAGAGAAACAAAATTTCAAAATAATCTGTAATTGGTAAAGTTTAATAATTTTTTGTTAAACAGGAGTTTTCTTTGATATCTTAAATTAATTGGAATTTAAATGAAAGAAAATGTGTATTTGCTTAACACCACACGAGGGCCATTGTATTGTGATACGAAAGACCAAATTACTGATGTCTGATATTACATAGCAATTAAAAGTTTTCCTGTTAAAATGATGACTTGGAAGCATGAAGACCAGATGTTTCTCCGCCGAAGTTATACAGAACTGATGTACAAAAGTCGAATGCATTTTTTTCACGAAACAAATATTAACGAGTTAACTTTTTCTAATAAAAAAGCGCTACATTTTTCTCCAGAAGTGAAAAAAAAATCTTGCTCACATAGAGAAAAACTTGTTATGTACACTTTCATCACAACGTATGCATACCGAAAATTAAGTTAAAATGATTGAAAAAAAAAAGAAGCACCCTAGGCCGTTGCTTAATCAGCGCGAAGATGGATATTTTGTCGGATGCTCAAGGACAAAATTTCATATAGCAGGAATATTACACTCTCATTTGTTATCTTAAGGGACAAAATTAGGCTTCAAAGAACATTGAAGAAAAATATCAAAGTATTGTAAAAAGATATCGAAAAATGTTTCCTTGTGTACGCAGATTCTAATATTGTAACTAAATTAGCACATCTCTTGTCAAATTTTCGATGTGACTAGCGAACCTTTACATATATGCCTACATGTATAGTTATTTAAAGATTTTTTTTTATATAAATCAAGAACAAATGAATTATATTTTTGTCAACTAAATACAGCAATCTAAAGCCTTAGATGGCGACAATTGACAAGTAATTAATCATTCAATTCGTTTAAATACCAAAATGTATGTATTTTTAAAGATACATAGTACATAGGGGATATGTACTAAATACATTGCTTTCAATGAATTTTAACTCTCTTCGTTGGCGGTACGATCCCCCTTTTTAATTATGATAATAATTTTTATAACAAGCAATTTGATTATTTTACCTTTAGTTAAAATTTTTAACTTTTGTTGCACAATATGCATTCTGTATAATACCATTCTTGAATGACAGGCTGAAATATAGCTATATGTTTCGTTGCCATTTCTTAGCTCAAAGGCTTAAAGCAAATAAATTTACATTTTACAATTTTCACCATATGCATCTTTTATTGAAATTTCATTGGTAACGAATTGTACAAGAAAGCCTTATACCAGTTATTTTTATTATTGTATTTAAATTTTGTTGTATCCCCCATATCTTGTATGAACCTCAATGTTACGCATGTGTCAGCATCATTTGAACCTTTTCAATCCTTTCGGAATTTTTTAAAGAATCTGTATATAAAACTTCTTTATGAATTATAGATAAGTTTAAAACATAAAAAAAAACTTTTTCTTTGGTTTGTAGACATTTTGAAATGAAAGTCATGAACGACTTTTGTTGATTAGCCACCACTAATTACGAGTAGAAAAAAATAATTGCCAATTTATGTAATAAAAAGATCTATAAATAGACTAAAAACCCCAAAGGAATCATGTTTTCGAGGTCACGAGATATATTTATCTCTATGCCTAAGTTTCAAAATAATACGTTTGTTTCATAATCAGAGTTTCTCGTTACCAAACTGTTGTCAATTAAGCACAAATCTTGCTTAATTTTGTCTTTTCGGAAATGGGTCAAATCATTGTGAAGTCTACACGAAAGTTTGCCATAAAAAAGAACTTTTATTTTTGCACCAGCAGCTTGTATCTTTTATAACTCGCATTATCCTCTAAAATTAACGTCAGAAATATTTATTCTCTTAATAATACAACCTTAAATCTAGTTAGTCAAGGTTCTTCATGGACAACGACGACAAATCGTTAAATTACGTAACAAAGCATTAATTGAACGAAATATGGTTATTAATTTCAGCATGTCTAGATTTATACCTTCTAGGGATAATTATTCAGTAATAAAATAACACTATAAGAGTAACGCGAGATCACAAAAATGCATTTATAAAGCAGAAAGAAAGAATGTGAGTGCGGGAGATTTATTTTTAAATGTTCAGACATCTTTATCTGAATAGCATAAAGTGCATGATTGTGTAGTTTTTGGTTCATTGATATTACTGTCGCGACAAGCATAACAAAAAAGAAATAGTTTTTTTATTTGCAGGTTTCAGATACATTATAGATTATATTAAAGCATTACAATGACAGTAAAGCTACATGTATAATATGCATACCCCCTTCCCCGGAAAAATACATAGAAATCCCTAATATTGGATGTTAAGATCATTAGAAATAATTGGTACATGAATCTCCGCGAGCGCCCATCTTCGTCATTTTTATAATAAACTACAGAAGTGAGACAGTATTTAACGTTCTGTTTTAGATACTTGTGAAGGTGTCAAATGCCCAAGAGGAAAACATTGTCGAATAAAGAAAGGAGTTCCTAAATGTGCCTGTCTAATAAAATGTACCCAGGGACAGAGAAGGTCCAGGAAAATCTGCGGAACGGACGGAAGGATCTACAACAATGAATGTCAGCTACGGAGGCGGAACTGTAAGCGGGAGACGTCAGTATCTGTGGCCTACAGAGGTGTTTGTAGACGTAAGACATGAGCTTTAGAACTTTTGAGCCATTATAAATGATTTAATTAAGAAATCTCTGTCTCTTTTACCCCTATTTTGCATTTATAAACGATTTTTACGAATACTCCATAAAATATGCTTATATGCGTTTCAGAATCATGCAAAAAGGTAAGATGTTTGAATGGGAAACGTTGTTTAGAGGATCAGAATGGATTGCCACATTGTGTTCATTGCCAGATAAGCTGCCCCAATAATGATGACGTCAGAGTTTTATGCGGAGAAGATGGCGTGACGTATCGAAATCCGTGTGAGTTAAGGGCGGCAGTTTGCAGACGACATAGGTCAATTAGAATCGCCTATTATGGCAAATGTCGAGGTATAAATTATCAGAAATTACCTTTTATCACGATTTGTTTCGTAATACATGTCCCCAGCAAGAACACTTTATTTATTTCAAGTGCATTCGATACCTTACTTTTACGACATTCACTGTAAAACGCGCCTTATCTTTGTCTTTCAAGTAGTAATGCAAGTTGTTAAAAAATATATCAACTGTCTATTACTTTCCATAGCTAACGCTACTTGTTTGGACACTGGGTGTTCGGAAGGAATGTCCTGTCTAATAAATCCCGTTAATCACCAGCCTCTGTGTGCCTTGTGCAGATCACGCACCTGTTCCCCGATGTCACGGTACAAGGTCTGTGGGACGGACGGCGTGGATTATAAGAACTATTGTCACCTGATGCAGGCGTCCTGCAAAATGGGCATAGCTATAGATACTCGCCACAGCGGTTCTTGCGACAGTAGGTATAGTTAAGTAAACATGAAATGACATATCATGCATTTGTAGTGTCTGCATGGTAGTAAACAAAAGATTTTTTTTTAATTTCAAGGATCTTCGTGGAGAAGAAAACAGAAGCACAAAAAGAGACGGCGGAGAAAAAAGAAAATTAGAGGGAGAAAAAGAACGCGATATGTTGATGCTGTTCTTAGAAGCTCTGATGGAATAAGAATCAAATTAAGATGTGAGCAGTTTTTTTATCAAACAATGTTGGAAGCGAAGTTTGCAAACAAGGTGTTTTATCGATAAAATATCTACCGTTTCTTTTTTGTTTTCCAGTAAAACCGATGCATTCCAAGGACGATAGCGGTGTGTCACTTCCGTTGACTCTAGAACATTTATTTTCTCAGAAACATACCAAAGAAAACGGCTGAGTCGCCGCCATTATGGAGGGAAACCTGCCATAGTGCCAGACTAAGACAGTGCTAGCCACGTGAATAGCGGGAGCATGCGCGACAAATCCAAATACGTCACTGCCATAAAAGTCTTTCTTCGCCACAGCGGCATTATAAATATTTTGATGTGTCATCGTCTTGTGTTTGTGTTGTTTTTTATTTATTGTAACTTATTAATTATTAATTTATTTATGAACATTGCTGTAATTGTTATATTTTAATGAAATCAAATCCTTTGAAGTTGGCCTTGACCTCTTCGCTTGTCTAATCAGATTTGGACTGTGAAGTTGAGGAAATAATGAGAAAAAATGGACAGATACTCTGAGAAATGTCATGTGAAGGACACAAACTTCCCGAGAATTTATACATATGTACATATATAAGTATTTCCGTCCTTTGTGAATGTGCCTTTATTAATTTTTACCAAATAAAATGTGGTAAAAACTCGTTTGTTTCTTACTTAAAAATGTATTGCATCGTAATAGGTTTACCCAAAACCAAAGAGGCAACGGAATGCAACGACAAGTAATGTGAAATGCAACCTGAATGTACCGATCATTATTCTTTTTTAAATGACAGCGTTAAAATTATACCCAATAAAGTATTATTTATAGCCCCTGGACGAAATAAATATAAATTATTTCACACAATAATACTGCAATTTTTGATAGAAATATTCTGTCAACAATGATGCTTCACGTGACCGACTTCAAAGGGAGTTTTGAGAATGTATAATAGAAGAAAAAGATAACATTGAATTATTTCCTGACAGATATTTATATTTGTATACGTAATGATACGCCTCAGAACCAAAACCATACATTAAAATTGGTACACGGATTTCAAAAAAGCAACAAAAAAACTTTGCACTGAATGCACATACAATAGGCAGATTTTTTTTTTTTAATTTAAGAACTTAGATTGTTAAATGTTTTGAGGTAAAAAAGAAATTCAAACCTGTGTGAGTCATTAAAGCGACAAATACATTACATTATCATATCAGACAGTATTCTTTCAGAAAATTTGCAAATAAGTGAACAGATATTCACTGCATCTTGACAAATAATAATCTCTCATTTCATTTGTTTTGACCGTTTCCTTGTGGATTTCTATTCTTATAAGGCACAAGTACATGGAAAATTCATACCGCATAACACATTTATCCACTCTCACACAGTACCAGGTAAATTTTACCTTCCAAAAAATTTTAAACAAATAAACAACGCGCACAAATGCTTGCTTTTCGTGAAATTATGAGGCATGTGGACACAATACTCACCTGATTCCCCTGGCCCTCCCTCTCTATATGAAATAATGTACAATATGCCCCCCCCCCCCCAAAAAAAAAAAAAAAAAAAAACTGAACTTAGATAAAGCCATACACATGTTTTGACACCCCACAGATTACTTCCTCTTAATTTTTTTTTTAAATCCTTTCATTTATTATCTGTTTTTCTAGATCTTTTATATGTACTCTTTTTATGACCTGGCCTATGCCTCAGGGGAAATGAATTGAACAAAATTATATATATGCACACTGATAATACATCCAAATTGATTTGATAAATCAAAACCATGACTTCCAGAGAAGGCCCAATAAAAATGTTTTACAAGTATATATTTTTTCACGTAAAAATATGGATCTCTTTCGTTGGTTCCTACTGTACAAAGGTTGATAGCTTAAACAAACCGGAGAGCATTACACGAGGATACTTGCAAATTTAATTGACTGTTACAACATTGGCGTTGTCGATTTTTGTTATATTGTAATATGTTTTACTTGAAACCCTGATGTGGTCCACCTTAGCCCCAAGGGTCCATCTTCTTAAGTCAAGGATTTCTGATCTACTTCGCTCCACTTAAACCCTTGACCATAAAGACATATTAATTTGACGGGGTTAGAAATGCGCTCTCTATGATTGGTCTCATAAAAATATGCATGAGCCAATCAAAAACGGTTTTATTTAACCTGAAACTATCTCGTAAGCAGTAAACACTCCAGTTTCAGTTGCAGCGAAAAACGTCTTTACCATTAAATAACTCAGTGATGTTGAATTAACTACCGACTTCCAATCTCTGTTGAATTCACTTACTCTTATTAGTCAATAGCATGGGTTAGTAGAGGTCCAAATCTGTAATCTCACACGATGGCGCGATAGTAAACTCCGTCAAACTTAGTCTATTCGGTCAAAACTTTATGTGGATCAGAGTGGATAAGAAGTCCTTGACTTGGGAAGCTGCCAAAGGCCATGACTTGACCAAAAAAAAATATAGCTAACAAGAATCTGCTTATTTGACCAATAAACTTCTATCAGAAAAGCTCACTTGAGTCTTTGGCTCAGGTGAGCTAATAAAAAAAAATCACAGTGCCCCTGAGTACAAGCATTTTTAATAAGTTTGAGGACAAGGCCTTTCATGCCAAGAGTAAATTAAATATAAACTGAGGAATTTAACTATCCAAGATGTTATTGACACCAAATTCTCGTCCTCGACTTGCAGACACCTCTCTTTTCACTAGACAGCACTGATTCACACAGAAATTATGACAACATATTCTATGGACTTATTCAATAGTTAAGAAACACGTTTTACGGATAGATAAAGTGACCTCAACCTTTTTACACTGTTATTCAAAGATTTACGCAAAACACATAAAAATATTTCAAACAAATGGCAGCCTAAAGAATTTAATCGATATTAACAACAATAATCAAAATTGTGCATCATTTTAAATTTAACAATAAAACAGAGAGAATTGGTGACCAATTTTTACATATTTTAGACTCGCTTAGGGTTAATGACCTTAAGGAGCTATATTGATTCGAGGTAGGTATAGACCTTCGTGAAAATTTTATGACAATGAGTTTTGTAATAGTTTGTATGTATGGACCAGTTCTGAAGAGTTTTAATTCTTTCACACATAATCATTGTTGATCGATTAGCTTCCAAGGGCAGACAGTCAACTTTTAAACGCCTCGAGCTATCCTGCCTTCGTGAAAAGCTGAATTCGAAATTGATTAGCGATTCGAACTTCTACCCTTGTTGGAGCTCTTCAGCAATGAAATTAAAACATATTCAAGTGTCCAAAATCATTGGGGGGGGGGGGGGGGATCAAGGTCAGTAATTATTAGTTATGTATATTGCCGAGAAAATGCATAATTAACTGATAAAAAGTAAAATAATTAATTTTCATAATTCTATTGAATTATATCTGTCTTTCATATCTGTCAAAAACGGGTTAAAGATATTTAAGTACATGTATATAAAAACGTCAATAATCTTAGTTCCAAAGAAGTGATTTCTTGATTCAGTCCCTTCTATTAATCATAGAAATATTTACTGTAATTGTTTCTTATAATTAAACCTCTAGACACAAAACAAATTATTTTCCGACCGTTCATTGTGAAGACAGTCAATTTTCTGAACTCCTTTACAGAAAGGTTTTGACACAGGGATTAATTCGAATAGCCTTAGAGAATATACATACATGTAAGTAAATAAACCAATTCATAATTAAAATAATAATTTTTAAAGTACTTTTAACCTTAATTTCACATTGGATTGATTGAAACTCACATGAGACTCTCTGAATGGCTTAAAAACTTTGGAGTGTATGCACTTAATTTGTGTATTTTGTAGAGAGAGAGTTTAAAGAGCAAATTAAGGAATCTATACTGTTGTCCAATTTTTACAAAAACCAGAAACCTGTATTTAAATCCCTTCTTTTTATCTCTGGCCCATTGAAAAAAAATTCCAATGTAAAAACGCTAGATTTGAATACAAGTTGACCAAATTTACATAAGAACAAGAAGTGTTCGTGAAGCACCGATGCCCCTGTATGACAGCTAAAGCCAAGATTTAATTTTTTTAAAAAACTCTAATGTCAAGGTAATGAGGCAAAAAAATGGTACCCATAAAAAATTCTTGTCAAAAGGAATACATATACACATTTTCAATATGAAAACCCTTGCACCGACCGTTCAAGTTATGGTCAAGGTAAATGTTTTTCACACGTAGGTTAAACTCTAAGATTAAGGTCATGAAGTCAAAAAAAAATTCTGGTACCCAAGGAAAGGTTTTGTCTTAAGAAATACATATGTGATATATATGAAGGTCCTTGTACCAATCTTTCAATAGTTATGGCCAAGAATATTTTTCTCAAACATAGGGCAAACTTCAAGGTCAATGTTATGAGGTATAAAAAAACTGTTGGTACTTAAAGAAAGAAAAACCTTAGGTCTTGTCACAAAGAAATCCATGTGAAATATGAAAGCCCTACCACCAATAGTTCAGAAAATATGACCAAGGTTAGAGTTTTTCAAAAGTATGTTTAACTCCAAGGTCAAGGTGATGTTGTAAAATGTTGAAACCCTAAGAAAGGTCTTGTCAGAAGAAAGATACCTGTGAAACATGAAAGCACCAACTGTTCAGAATTTATTTGCAAGGTTAAAGTTGGTATAACTTTTTTTTTGAAAATAGTTCAACCTCAAAAGTCAAGGTCATGAAGTCAAATATTTTGGTACCCAAAGAAAGGTACTGTCCCAAAGAATGCACATATGAATTACGAAAGCCCAAGAAGCATGCTTTCAAAAGTTATGAGAAAGATTAAAGTTTCTGAGGGCATACAGATAAACAGACAGATGGACAAACTAAAAACTACGAGAATATGCCCCCCGAAAATCCGATTACAGGGGGCTTCATAATGATGACTCTCAAACCCACACCTTGTTAACTTATATTGTTCATTTACCGTCCTTCTATCAGTCTGTTTGTTAACTTTTCATATTGGTGACCTCTCCAATACCACTGGGCCAATTTATATATTAACTGGATAGAGAAAATGATCAAAAGTTAAATCTTATAATGATGCAACATACTTGAGTTATTCAATTGATTCTACTAGAAACAGTTTCAGGGTGTCAGTGAAAACAAACTTGAAATTAAATGAAGTTGTGCGTTCTGGAATGAGGAACATATTGGGGAATTTATATGAATCATTTAACAAAAATTGCTTCTTGACTAAACTATTAACATTCTTGTCAGCGATGAGTAGTAGATTTGGTCTGTGATATTGCAAGTATAATATTGGTGACAAATAGATTGAGACGGGAAAATATTGCAATGGTCAAAGAGTGCAGTGAGTAAAAAAAAATCGTTGTGATCATAATTTGGAAAAAATGTATTGATTTACTATGAAACGGAAACCGAACCTGGGGTTTGACGCTTCAAACAGCTTAGAGGGGTAGAATACGTTGCGTGGCCAAAATCAGAATATTATATGTATGGCATCAAATGATTTCCTTTTAGTGCTCTGTAAAAATAATGATAAAAACCTTGACATTTTGCCCTTCTTAAGCGGAGTCTGGGAACAGGTCCTATTGACATACACACGGTGCTCATAAACTGGCATGTCGCGACGCATGTATAGCAATTAGCTGTCTTGATTAATGCAAATTTGGTAAACTTTACAAGCATTCTTCAGTGACATAAAAACAGGAAACGAATTTTCATTTTTATAATTACGTGCATAAGTTGTCTGTTTTTATTTTAAACCAATGAGTCTTGCGCGCCTGGTGTCCCTACCAAATCTATCGCAGAATTCATGATTGACATAGTCGTTTTCAAACTATGATCCAAATGATGAGTTGTATAGGGATACTGGGATCAATCAAAGTGATTTACACACACATAAAGATAATTCAAATATGGTGATAAAAGGTATAATACATTTTAAGAAGTTTCAATTGCTTTAATCAAATACCAGTATTGTAATGTATGATTGAATGATTCCTACACGTAGCTCTCTTTATGACTGAAATCCAACATTCTAGAAATCAAAATAAAAGGTGAATACAACATTTGAATTGATCTACATTTGGCCAAAATAGGTGGGAACTTCCAAAGTGACAAATTGTTTATTTCATCTTCCTAGAAATCCCGCATCTCTCACTGCGTTCGGATAAGACCAGCAGACGCAACCAATCAAAAACATGACGAGGTTTCTAAACGAGTTTGCATAATTTGATCACTCAAACATATAATAAAAAAAATGCTGTTTTAATGGTCGATACGATGATTTAGCAACCTGCTAAGTACAATATATATTATTATATTTGACTATTTTACTCCTCGGGAAGCTAAATCGAAATATTGACCTCAAAAATGCTATAATTGTATAACCACTTACAATTTATGTAAAACAGCTAGATTATAGGTCATGGCCATTATTGGTGACATTCGCATTAGAGATTGAATTTTGATCCCAAAACTTTAGAAATCACCTATGGACATTAACTTCACATATATACATTTACATGTACATGTAAGTAAATCGCTAGGGTGTCTTTATAAAGTACATAGTAATTCTATGCATCGAATTCATTTTCATTAATTCATTTAAAAAATATTTATCAGATATGAAAGTTATTGGAAGGTCATATCCTCTTGAACCTTCAAAACTGTATACTTTATATGTACTTTTTATAATTATTCAAACATATACATAGAAATTGACAAATTTTGTGTTGTTCGTTGTTTGGTACTCCTCGTCGGAAAAGTTTCAAGAATACTAAAGAAAAAAAAAACCCCACATGTTATATAAATACATGTATATCTGAGATCTAAGGCCACATATTCAGTAAAAATATGAGTAGTTACAGAGATGAATTTTAATTCCATATTAGTTCGCCGAAGACATTGGACGTACAAAGATTTTGATTAGCTAAAAATTTGTTTCTAAAATTACATCAGAAAAATATTGTAGTGTTTTTATGGAAAATGAGAGGTAAACAAATTTTATTTATTCACTGCAATATTTAAACACTGGGATTGAATTTTCAAACCCACTCATTTTTTAATTTTGCTTTCTGCCCGGGATTAGCACATACCATTTGATGGTCGAATTCGACTTTTCCACTCGTCGAGCTGAGTTTTGACGTTGTTTACGGAGATAAAAGAAAATAAAGACAAGCATGCCATATATGGTTGTGTAGATAAATTATCGTAGAAGACATAGGTATAAACAGTTTGCCAGTGCATGTCCTCTGAAATTGTAAATGAGTGCAATTCTGAGGGAGGGGGGTGCCCCGTGTAATTCGGAGTTGGATACCTTGTGTTATTATTATACTATGGGTTAAAAAATTTATAAACAAGTGCCTGTGCAAAAACTATATGCCCCCGAATCTTCAATTACGGGGGCATAGCAACATTTCCACAAGGATCTAGAAGTGGAGATAATGAAGATTTACTATTCCACAAGAAATGTAAAGAAAAATAACAAGAGTGTTCCAAGGAACGCTTATGTCGCCTGCTTTGTAGCTTCATTAAAGGTGTACTAAATAAATCTAAGAGTGGTTAGCTTTTAATTTACTATAAGCATGATGGACTGATAGTTCATGCATTTGCCTGCAGAGAGAGATAGTATAAAACTGCGATAGAATCTGATCCCTTAGTGCCGCTCTGCTCTGCAGGCGACACAAAAAATGCACGAAGCTATCAAAGGCCTTTGGATCGCTTAAATTCAAGTGGCAAAACAGGGGGTATACAAAAAAGGGGGGTATACAAAGATAAAGGAGTCGCCCGCGTGGCGCAGTGGTTAGAGCGTTTGCTCTAGAGTCGCCGTGTAAGGAGTTGATCCTTACGTCATGGGTTCGATTCCACTGTGGAACGTGGAGACCGGTCCTTCGGATGAGACCTTAAAAACCAAGGTCCGTAGGTGCTGGCACGAAAAAGATCCCTCACTGCTCTCAACGGCCCTGAATGTCGAGTATAAGTAAGTTTTGGTGTCTCCATATGAGTGGAAAAATGTTAAACAACATGCAAACAAACATACTGAATTCCTCAACTAGGGTACCCACTTTTGGCAATTAAATATACTTATTATAAATCAAATGATTTACAATTATACTAGTGCTTTCTATTCATATCTATTCACATATAAGAAATCTACATTAGTACCACATTCATTCCGAAATTCCGTATACTTCCCAAGATATGCTGATCATGAAATCAATTCCAAAATTAACCTATTTTTCTTTACTCGAAAATAGCTTGGTCATTCACGGGTATGCTGACGGTGTACACATTGCAGCAAAGAGTTGCAAAGTATTAGCATTAACTATCATTATTTCTTAAGATTTTTTTTAAACTCAAGGTCGTAGGATTAAGTCTTTATTAATTTCTTTTGAGTTAAAGCATTATGACCGTCTTCTTTGGGTTAAAATGCTGTTCAAGGCAAGGGAGATGTAATTTTCGTACGTCTTACATGTAACAATATTTCAAGATTTTCTTTAAAAATTCGACAAAACGAACAAGTGAAAAATGCAATAAATGAAACAGTAAAACTGATTTAAACATTATAGCCACTATTATAATTTTTTTTCTAAAATTTTAATAGCTAAAAATATATGTTCTTTTTTTGCATGCTAACATTGAAATGTGTGTTTATTCTTTTTTTCCCCTTTGTTTATTACCGTTCACGGTAGCTCAGTCAGTAGAGCACTCGCTCCGTGACCGGAAGGTCGTGAGTTCGAATCTCGACCGCGACTGACTTAAGTCAATAAAAAATAGGTAGCAACTGCTTCTTCGCCATGCGCTGGGCACTTTGAAGTGAAAGTTGCGGTGCCTTCGGATGAGACCTTAAAAACTGAGGCCCCGTGTCACGGCAGGCGTTGTCACGCCCAATGGCCCTGAGTGCCGAGTAAAGGTCAACATTTGAAGCCCTTCACCGGTATATGGTGAAGTCTCAATATGAGTGAAAAATTCTTGAATGGGACGTAAAACAACATACAATCAATCAATCCTTCGTTTATTTGGTAGGGTTAGTGTCTGTGATGTACAAAGCCAAGAACTACAGGACGGCGTGATAGGCGTACATGTCAGTTTACTGCTTAAAATTGTTGCTAAAGACGGCAAATCTTTTTGAAAAAGCTATACTTGTAAAACATTTGCCTCAACAGCTGTACAGTCATGTTGTTTACTAGCGTAAACAAGCTATGATTGAACGACATTCCCCCGGAATGTATTGTATACTTTTTAGATTTTTAAAAGTTGAACCGCTAAAAATGTTGCTGGTAACTTGTTAAGACTCTTTGATTAATTCAGATAAAGTTTTGTAGGGACTGAGTGCTAAAGTTATGTTTTGAGAGTATAGAATTGATTCCGGAAAAAAATCGTCCCATGGGTCCGGCTTTACAATTGTGTAAATGATCAGTTTCGAGGAAAGAAAAATGGATAAATTTTGGAATTGATTTCAGCATATCTTAGGAAGTATACGAAATTTTGGAATGATCTTTGGTAGTAATGTAGTTTGTATATTTATAAGAGATTTGAATAGAATGTGTAATTCTAAATGATTTGATTTATAAATATTCGATTGGCAAAATTGGTTATCCTAGGTGAGGAGTTCCATACCTTTATTTTTTTTATACCCCCAGTTCTGTCAGTTGGATTAAAGCAATCTAAAGGCCTGTAATCATACATAAGTCCATGTGTAAAAGTGACAAAAAATATGTACATGAATTAATGTACATAACAAGAGATTATAACTTGACAAGAGATTCCTTTTTGAGATTATGTCCTGCTCTTTCATGTCTTTGATCTCAAAATTATGCATCGTAATTGTTAGTAAAAGCGTGTCTTGAACCAGGGATTAGTTGCTACAGGGGATGTGAATGCAGATCCGCGTTATTATTATTTTTCAAATAAATATTTTGATTCGATTTCAGCAATTATGAAGGCGTTGGCAAAGGAATGTGAATTGTGTGCACCATCTTAAAGAACTTTGATTTAGAAATATTCCGTTTATCAATTTTACAAGTGAATAAGGAGATTAATATTATGACCTACAAGAATCGCTGACAGAATTTTCTTCCAGGATATAAAATCGTGTAAAAAAAATGCTATTAATGATAATAGTAAAACGTTTCATTAAAAAATACATCCGTCTAAATGTCAATCAACATTTACAAAAAATTGAAAAATATGAACACTTCAATCAAAAACTTGTTAATTTCACAGCTGGATGAAGGGCAAGATCATGAAGTATATTTTAAGACTGGATAAAACCCACGTTTTTTTTCTGCCTGCTACATAATGAGCCGTATCAGTCTTGTAAATGTCGTGGGATCTGATGATCATAAAGTTAATGGTGGGTACGTATACAGAGAAAATATCAAGCAAAGAGACTTCCGAAAAACCGCAGAGATTTCGAACAAGCAGCCGTCTGGCTAGAAAATCTGTCGCCTTTAAAAACAATGAGCTGTATACTGGTACCCACGTATATCTTTTTGAATATTAATGTGGTTTAATTGTGTGCTGTCCCTGACTTTAGATTATTAACTTTTTAAAACACGATTTAAGTATTTGTACTTCAGGATAAAGATTGGAAAGAAAATGCTCACAGCACAGAAAAGCGACACATTATCACACGACATGACATTTTCTATAATCGCCCCTACTAACATAGCTAGGAATTTTCAAATTATTTCAGTTTATAAACATCTTTTTTAAAATATTTTTGAAATACAAAATCTTTACTTAAATTTATGTTAAGAAAGGTGAGAAAACAATAGTTAAACAACCCTGAAAACTGTCCTAAATTACTAGTGCAGAAAAGGTTTTATCAGTACATACATTGTGGCAAATATTTAGTGCAAAACGAGAAATCCTTTTTATCTATAATTAATCACTTAACAAAAAAAAAGTTTTCGAGGACAGTGCTATGTTTGTGTACAAAATAATTAGGACACAAAAGGGAATAATTGATATAGTTTAAGAACTAGACTGTAAACTGAAAGAAAATAGGCCATTCAATTATCTGGTATTTAAAATTGTCTAAAATTATATTCTTACGAGTTTAAGGCTATAGACAGATAACAGAGGTCACAGGCAAAGCAGTATTCTTCATACGAACAAAGACGTATTCGTAACCTGACCAGCAATACAAGATTTTATCTGTACTTAATCACGTAATATTTATATTTAAAATGTGTAAAAATTCTTTCCAGGTGTTTTGTAATGGTTGGAAATATATACAAATATCGTGTGGGAGGCGAGTTACCAAATTTCCAAACAGAACATAAATTTTCCCCAAATTTAAATAAATAAAAAAGAAACTATGTAGATCGTGGGTCGATTTGTTAGCGCTAATATATGGGATTGTCCTTCGAAGCCTGGGCTTGGGGAAACAGGGTGATCTTTGTTTCTCCCCCCATTATTGGGGATCATTATCGGAGGGTAAAACTCCCCGACCCGGTGGGCCGTGCAGCAGGTACCCGATACACATTGTTTACAAATAAAAGCACTTGTATTATTTTTTGAAATTGAACCTGGTGAATTTCTTTAATTACGCAATTTCTATTAAATAACAATTTACTTGTTTACTCTTCGCTGGAAATTTGATGTTGGGTTTGCAATCTATACTTTACGGTGGTTACTTGACTGAATTAAATACAAAACGCACTGCAGGCGTTCATTGATTCCGTCTCAAAAATCAAATTGCTCTCTAAAATAACCCTCATGAGGTTATATATGTTTAGTTTGATCCCTTTTTGTTACAGTTCATTAATACAAAATATGTTTCATGTTTTGTATATTTACAGAGCTCTTTTAAAAGCTTCATGTAAAATGTGAATTTCTTGTTATTAACTTAAACATTTTTATATATTTATATATTATTTAACAAATATATATGTATCATTTAAAGGTTGCTCTTATACGTGTAGCTATAAATGTAGTATATAATGATTTGAAGATGTAAGTAATACAAAATATATTTACATTTTACATGTACATAATTATGCGTTCATTCAACATTTTCAATCAATGGTTGTCTTCAACTGGGTTAAAAATAATTGTTCTATTAAATACAGATTTTTTTAAGTATTGGGTTTTAGTTTTTTTTTTATATTTTATATTTTTATTTTAGGTTTGACGTGAGTTAAGTATTTATATCTAAAGCCCCAATTAATCCTGATGTTTAAAATGTTCTGTTTTTATTTACTTTTAATGATAAATATAATCATCACATTTATATGAAAAATTTGGGAAGAAGAAACCCAACAGCAATGGATATCACAATGTATATAAATAAAAATAATATTTAGTAAGCTAGCAATAATATGATATATGAATTGTCTTTCTCTTTTGCAGAGTTTCTTAGCATGACTGTCTGACGAGATAAATAGAAGTCTGAAAAGTCGAACTTCGGAACATGTCATGAAAACCAAGTTTTCCTGTGGCAATGGCTGGAACGCGTGACTGGGAAACCAATAGACAAAATGATCTCTTCTTTTATCTTCCAACCTCTAAGAGTCACGAAATCTAATTTAAAAATATAACAAAGAGAAGTAATTCAAAGAATGAATTGCAGAGTAATCGGAAAATTGGCCGCGGGGTGGGGGTGGGGTGGGGGTAAGGAGGGTGAAGATGAGGTTGAAAAGAGTGGGTTGGAGGTATTCAACAGTCCGCCCATATTGATAATGTATACATGTACATATTGTAATTCTTTATATATGTTTGTGTAACGTACATTTTGAATTAAACTTCCAGAAACAGCTCATAGTAAACTAGGTGTTTCCTGGTCCGAAATATCTGACGTTTTCCAGGCCTTTTTTTTTTAACGATTATGATATTTGACGTGCACAGTTTGGAAAACGTCAGATATTTCGGACTAGGTGACCACTCTCTAAAATCACATCCGTCGTTGGTCGCATATATCACAGTGAAAATCACGTGCTCGAGAATTAGTGTTTTTGTTATAATTCATTATTATTAAGAGCCTGCGCTAATTTTGCTCTTTAAGGTAGATATTTAGTATTAAGTAGATCTAGAACTATTAGTTTAAGAGAGATGTTTGAGAGATTGATCGTCTCTCTCGAGAATTTTTCACTCATATGGAGAAGCCACCACTTGCCGGTGGAGGGCTACAAATTTTGACCTATACTTGGCACTCAGGGCTATTTAGCAGTGAGGGATCTTTTTCGTGTCAGCACCTACTGCGACACGGGACCTCGGTTTATACATGTACGGTCTCATATGCATCCGAAGGACCGGTCTCCACGTCCCGCAGTGGGATTCGAACCTGCGACGTAAGGATCAACTCCTTACTCCACGACTCTAGAGCAGACGCTCTACCCACTGCGCCACGCAGGCGACTATGTGTTTGAGAGAGGAACAACCGACAACTCTGCAAAAGAAATTGTTTAAATTTCAGTTTGTATGGTAACTTCATACATTTTCTAAGTACAGTGTCCTGAGCTGATAAACATGTGATGTGTATGCTTGTTATTGAAACTCTGTCTCTCAAATTCAAAGGACAAGTTTCAGATTAAATTTTTGAGGTATATTTTGCAAAGAAGGTTAAAGGTAAAGGTCAAGTGGACTGTCACGCTAGTATATCATGGCAAACATTGCACATAAAAATGGCACAGACTTACATCTAAAATGACAAAAATAAGCTGTATACATGTATCGACTCTATGAACTTTTCTGAAAAGTAGATCAAAGGTCAAGTTCAAAGGTCACAAAGTGGGTAACCCTGATATTTTACAACAGCCATAGTGAAAACCTACATGTATATACATGTGCAAAATCCATACCTCTTACAGTTCTCAAGATATAAGGTGTGATAAAAGGACAAACAGACAGATAGACGCCGGGTAAAGTTATCCCTAGCTATAGGTGTCGCTCTGCTCTGCAGGCGACACAATTACACTGAATGTATATAAATGAATATTAAAACACCCTTTCACTTTGCGTTATTACGCCCTTATTGGCTTTGTAATTCATTTTTTACTACGGTTATTCATAATATACCCCCCTTTTCCGCCTTACTTCGCCTTTTTTTTTTTATTTTGCATTATATTTATTTCCCCATAAATTGACCCTTACAGGCTTTCGTACAAGTCATCTGCGAGAGATCCTGCGGACAAAAGTGGATAAACGATAAGAATGTACCCAAAGGCTCCTTTTTTCGTTCGGGGTGACTGTCGCGGAAGCTCACTCGATAGAGCGCTCCATCCGTGATTACAAGGTCGATGGTTCAAACCCCTGCTCGACTGACCTAACTCGATAAAAAATACATTGTATAGGTAACAACTGTTCCTTCGCCAAGCTCACGCACTTTGAATTTAAGTGAAAGTTTTGGTTCTTTCGGTTGAGACCTTAACAACCGAGGCCCCGTGGCAGGCTTTGGCACAGTAAAGATCCCTCGCTGTTCAATGGCCCTGTGTGCCGAGTATAGGACTAAAATTAAGCCCTTCACCGGTATATGGTAACGAGGGATGTATAACAACAACCAATTATTCAATCCTTCGGTGACATGATTGGGAAAAAATTATGAACAAGCCATTTTACATAATTAAGGAAAAAAACCCAGAGGAAATAATTTAAAGAAATACAAAAAGTCGTTCTGCCACATTTAAACATTCATAATGTCACTGTGATAGAATCCAGTGCAAAGTATTTGTTGAGCATCGCCTCTCAAATTTCCTTAAGTTAAGGTCATTCTTGAAGTGCACAGCTACTTATATTAGATTGATGTTTACATGGTATGAAAAAGTTTTACCAAATTAAGGAAAAAGAAAAAACTCCGAAAAAACTATGTACCAAACAACGCATTTCGCTACAGTATAATATTCAGCCGGCCTCTTCTCCCTTCCCGCCCATCGGATTTTAGGAAAACGCAGAATGAAATCGTCAATGATTGCAGTACATGTATGACGGACTTCTGTTTCAATAACGTTGTACCACGCATAAAAATTTCGTTATTTAATAGAAATTTAAAAAAAATACCGTATATATGTGTGGGAGGATCTTTCACACAATTGGAGGCATAAGCTTACACGAGGCATGCGGGATTGTGGCTTTAGTCTTGTATTCTGATTTATATCTCGTATATTGTTAATTAAAAAAAAGAACACAGTAATGCTATCTTTCGTGGTTTGTAATTCCACTTTAGGAAAGTGGCTATTTTATGTATTTAGGCATCTGAATTTATACATTATTTCGGGCACAATGAGCAACTCTCGATAAATTTTTAAGGATTCACCATAGTTTCACTACTGTATAATATTTTCATGTAAACTTGAATTTGATTCGTCGAAAAACATTTGTCAAAAACACTGTTATCTTCTGAATATTTATATATCTTTATATACTGATTATTACTGGAAAATCAAAATAAGTATAGACGACTATAATTTGCAAATAAAAATCAGTAAACGACACATACACTGTAAAAATTGTGTTTAGGAAATAAACACTTCTTTTACATGTTTAGATCTAAACGTGTATAGTATTGTGTTTAACAACTAAACACTTATGTCTTAACATGTTTTATATCTAAACGCGTTTAGAAATTAGACACGTTTTACAGTAAAGTGCAGAGTTATCTTCCCGGAAATGACACACATATGATTGCGCCCATGACAAAAGGGCCTTATGGCAATTTTGTTAAAACAGAGAAATAACGTCATAAAGATATGACGTTGCAGACGGTGAGCGTCGACGCAGATTTTTTTTATCCACGCGTTTTACGTTTTGACACGTCTAGCTCACTTTTGTCGTTGTTCTCAACATTGAAATAATTATTTATTTTCATTTATATCTTTAATTCACGTCTTGATCTTCTAGTCCACTGATATTAATTAAAAAATAAAATATTTAGAATTTTATTTGAGACCCGTTTTTTTTACTACATGTAGCTTTATACGTCTCTGATCTGGACTATGCATTTCATGCATGTATATATATATAGAAGCTTCAGACAAGGTGATTTTCTGGATAATTGAATATGGATGAACGAATGCGATTTTGATATATAGAGAAATTGAAGTTATATGTTAGACACGGGAATATTATCAAAATATCGCAGAGGAAATCGTTTTCCTGTACAAGATCCGCTCCACCATTCTCATCACATCGATCATGTAAACATTGAAGCATTGGCGCATCGTGCATAAATTTTTGTTGTAAAATGCTTTAATTGCCAACAGTTTGAAACTGATCACAATTCTTCGAATAGAAAAGAAAAGTATTCTTGTAAGTTTTCTCAAATCTAGCAAAAATACGAACGACTGACAGACGTGTTATTATTTTTAAGAACTATAAATAAAAACAAGAGAGGTAACTCTGACTAGCGAGATACTAGAGAGGTACCAGAGAGGGACTTTCTTTTTTTTTTTTAAACACCATTCAAAATCACCATACTCGTACAAATTTGCTCCCGTAGTATAAAAAGTATTTTTAAAAATCTTACTTATCATCATTTAAAAAAGCGTTTTCATTGTAAGTATTATATTTATATTTTCTTTAAAAGTATTTTTGAAAGCTCATGGAACTAGCTGCTGTCAAAGTGAAAGAGAAAAAAAAAATATAGAATAAGAAATAAATGCTACATGCATTGAACCAGACTTTCATTTATTTTTTAAATCTGTTACATGTGCATCTATTTATTTTAACATGAATTTTTTTTTTAAAATAACTTGAAGGAGATGGGCGAACATAGCGTGCAAAAAGCCTATAGCTTCAGAAGTATAAAAATCATGTTCAGTTTGTGAATTTAATATTTAGAGTAAAGTTCTCATTATTGAAATTTATGAAATTGTGATAAACAAAACTTTTTTGAGGAAAATTTTTTCGGCAAAATTTATTCTTTTATTAAAAAAATTATTGTGGTATTCGTGGGGTTCGAACCCTAGCAATAAAAATCCTGAGTATCATTTTCTTTCAAGACTAGCACGCTGACCACTGGACTACACAAGTCCTGACAAATAGTGTCATTTAAATCATGTTTGTGATATGACCCTTGACTTAATGGACTTCAAGTATTTCTCGAAAAGATGCGAATGTTATGTCATAAAAGTATATTTTTAAGGTATAGTGGGTCATTGCTCCATATTTTTGGTAACCAAAAAATGAATATTTTTATGCAAACTTTGAGGATTAACTTTCAAAAAGGTGGAGCGAAGACCCACTCATATCGAAAAATAGTGTTATAGTATGCGAAAATGACTCTTTTTGCCCGCTTTAGTGTGTGTCTAATATTTCACAGACAAATAATTTCAAGGAAAATTTTGATATAATTGAAATTTAATTTTTGTCTTCATGTTTGTCACAGTATAGGCTTATCGCTCGTCATGTTCACCCATCTCCTTTAATTTAATTTTTTTTCAGTAATAATGATCATAAATTGAAATAAAATAAAATGAAATTAAAAGAAAATAGTTTTGTCTTATTTTTGTTGTTGCCACTTCCGATGTAAGTCCTTGAAAACAAACAAAAAATACGGAATGAAATAAAATTGTTCTAATTGTTCTAGCTTAAAAAAAAAGTTTACATGTATGTATACCTGATGTGAGAGAGAGAGAGAGAGAGAGAGAGATGTTACATTAAATCCAGTTTATTAATACAATGTGAAATGTGAAACTTTAATGAAAAGGCGAATTTTAAAAAACACAACAATATCGTATTATGAAAAGAAATCTCTATCTCTCTTTTTTTTTCTTTTGCTGTCTATTTATTTTCAGTAACTCGAAAAAATAACATTTTGGTACTCGTGTTGTGCATAAAAAAGTTCAAAGGTTTTAGCTTTATCTGCACTTTTTAGTCACTTAAAAGTCAAATATATGTAATCCTTGTCATTCATAGAACCTCAGCATTGTATGTCATTACAGTTCTATAATCAATCTAAAACTCATTTTCTTATTGAAATTATTATCTCAGTTACTGTATCGGTTTAGTATGATATTGCTTAACTAGCCGTAGAATTATGTAAACGGACTGATTTTGTCATTTGGATTTATTGAAATAAATCTTGTTAAGACCAAATTGTATTTAAACATGCATTGTACAAACTAAATTAAATGCTAAAGACATACTGCACGAAAGACTAAGAATATGTTTGCATGTTTTTATTTTTGCGGCAGTGCAGGAGACCAAGGAAGAAGGCCAGGGTCATTTTATATTACCGCGACCTAACTACTTTACAGTGTATCTGTAAAGCTTTACAAGGATAAGCATATCAAAGTCTCTGGCATGGGACCAGAATGGAATTCTTATATTGTAAAACTTCATATACAATAACATTAGAAAACAATAACATTAGAATTTCATACAATAAAAGAGCCGCGAGAAATGGGGGGGGGGGGGGTCTACACACACCATCACATAACAATATTCACATGTACATAAATGTGTGCCACATCGTAAAAATCAGCTGTCATTTAAAAACTCAGCCAGTCAAGGAATATTACGAACCAGTCGCATTTAACTGACTGGATATATAAAACTTTCAATTAATTTTTACACCCCCCCCCCCCCGCCGAAGAAATTCTATTAATTAATCTGTATGTCATCGATTCATAACGACAACATATATACAATTATTTATGATTTATTTCTTAGAAAAATCTATTTGATATTATTTTAAAAAATGACATGTTGATTTCATTCAAAGTTCGGATAAAATTTGTTTAAATGATAATGAAATACCCGATATCTATTAATACCCAGTGTATACATGTTCTTCTAAAACCATTTAATTTTACAAAATCAAACAAAATCGTTATTCTAGGACGCAATTTTTCTCATGATTAACGAGATTTGATAGCAGTTAAGTTTCCAGTTCCAGGTATGTGGAGTTCATGATCGCTGTTTGTTTTGAAAATGACCCTGCTCATATACATGTACATAAGGAGAGAGTTCAAGGTGCAAAAATAAACTGAGGAATTATTTCAATATTATTTCAAACCTAATCAAATGACGTATTTGGAGGTTATGGGGTTGGTGGTGGGAAGGCATCTCCCCTGCACACCTAAAATTAAGGAAGATTTTAAAAATACGACAACCCTCGTATGCTATTAAACTCATGTTAAGTACAAGTATTGCATGTTTCTGTCATTTAACATTTACATGTACCCCCCACCCCCACGCCCAACTCATACACACAATCCAACCACTGGTCATCCTGGATCTGTTACTTTCATTAATACATAAGAATTATTATTCATCCATTTGTTTATAATTTGTCAACCTGCTTATTCAAAATTAATTATTCAAAAATCCAACCACTGGTCATCCTGGATCTGTTCCTTTCATTAATTCATGTGAATTATTATTCATCCATTTGTTTATAATTTGTCAACCTGCTTATTCAAAATTAATTATTCAAAAATTTTTCTTGCTGTGACTGAAAAATAGTGTATCATTTCAATTTAAAAAAAAGAAGTTTTGTTACCACATGCAGGCAGAAGTCCTTCTGAATTTTTGTTTGAAAATTTTTTATCGAATATTGCTTAACATGCAGTGTATCAACTTAATGTCCTTAAATTGTTGTACAGCGGATACGGTAACTCACTACATTTCACAAATTTTCTGTCTAATTATATTAAGAAAACAAAAACAAACAAACAAACAAGAAAAAAAACAACAACAAAAAATTCAAAACCTAGCAGCATCTATTTTATTGTTGTTCCCAAGAATTTTTTTGAAATATTTTTTACCTTCACATTTTGAAATAGATATCGTTTATACTGGATTCAACCCCCCACCCCCATCCCCCCCCCACCCCCCCCCCCCCCCAAATGACATCTTGTACTATCGAGAGCCATGCTTAAAATGAGATGATTTTCGAATGAATTCTACAGGTTTCTCAAACGATTATTACACGAGATAAATACTTTGGTTTTGAGAGAATAAATTGATATTGAACAGAAACCGCTTGCTTCTCGGGTTTTCCTGACATTCCAGCATAGTGAAATGTAAAACAAACGAATGAACAAACACTCATAATTCTATACACCACTGCATGATGGATAATAGTTAATACAACTATTTATTATCATATTATACAATTATTAAAAGAGACAATGACTCAAAAATGTTTCTGGAAATGCTCAATAACATACATTTATTACCTTAGTAACATTACAATGCAAAGTGAGAGTCATGTTCACTCTGAAAACTTTTGACGTTGGTGCGAAAGTAACATGACGTCATTGTTTACCTGTTAAAGTATCATTGATATAAATGAAGAAAAAACCTACTTAGAGTTGACGTAAAGCCACAAAAATTCAGATTTGGCAACTTCTAACCTTGCTCTATTAAAATCCATGAAAAACTTAAAATGTGTAAAAATTGCCATAAGGGCCCTTTTCCCATGGGCGCAATCATATATGAGCGGCTATCTAAACAAAGAAAAAACAACATGCTAAAGTGGTGTATCAAAGGAAGTTATGACAACCCAATTCAAGGGATAATCATGAAGAAATAGTGAAATACACGAACGGGCATATTATTACTGCAATACATTAAAGGTTTGTTTTCATTTTCATCTCATTAATTAACCACGATGAGCAACATAAATAAAGTTGACTTGGGATATCTTGAATTCGTTCATAGACTTGCAGGAGAGGAAATAATATTAAATGTCATTAAAAACAATACATCTATATTTATATCAATTTTGTTTTTCTAAGTAATGTAAAATATCAGTGATAGTGTACTTTTACTACAATCTGGCTTTCTTTCCTACAGGTACTGCAGTCCAGATCGAACTCACAATACACGTATCAGAGTACCTGGTGCCATCTTCAAGTGCAATTTTGTTGTTCCATGATCAACACTTTGAATTTTCATTTTGTGAAGACTACCGAGTTAATTCGACAGTGTTTACAATTATCGTCGTGCATTTGAAATGGATTACTTTCTGGTAGTTAATGATGGGATATAGACTATAATATGTGGTGCTTTGAGACTTGCTGAAAGTTAATAAAATTTGATATTTTTGTGATTGACGTGAAGAAAACTCTGCAGCCGATCCAAATTATAAATGATTATAAACGCGTAACTTTCGCGAATAAACGCGAAACTTTCGCGAATAAACGCGAAACTTTAATAAAAATAGATATACATTTTGTATTTTTAATTTAAAAATTCTTTAAAAAAGCCTTTTAGAAATATTCAAAAGAGTTTTGATATTAAATTGTCAGCTTGATATTTTTTCTTAATAATTTTGAAGGTTAAAAGTTTGTTATCTATGTGTTTGTTATAAATTATGTGTCATTCTGATTGAATTGTTGAGACTAATCAAATATATTAAGTTCTATCTCCAACATTATTTGTGTAAATTTAGTACATCGCACAGTGTCCATTTTATTGCATAATTAAATACATATCCCAAAGTTCAGCGGCTTTATGGAAAATAAATAATATCGGTTACATATTTTGAAAATTTTGACAATTATACGCATTGAAAAACTTATACTTTTTGTGCCTAAATTTACGAGAGTATTTTGTTTTTCTGCAGGTACAAATTATACTTACATGTGTATGATGTGTTTAGATATTAAACACTTCTGCTGTTATGTGTTTAGAATTTAAACACGTGTTTATGTGTTTAGATTTGTTTAATTTATAATTTCCAAGCACACAAGTGTTTAAATTCTAAACACTTTCTAAGACATGTTTAGAAATTTTACATGTTTAGGAATTAAACATATAAAAAAGGAGGTGACAACAAAGTGTTTAGAAAAGTGTTTGTAAACACATTTTTTACAGTGTAATCCAAGAAATATTGACTGCACAAAAACTATGCGCGTACGATTTACTTTAATTTGTTTTTGTATATAACATTCAGTATAATATAATAATTATATCGCATGTAGTTGAGGGTAACAATCAAAATTTGTCACCCTTCGAAACCCATTGTCAACCTCGGCTGCGCCTCCATTGACAAAGGTTTTCTTGGGTTGAAAATTTTCAGTGTTACCCTCAACTATGTGCATTATTTGTACAATACATGTATTTTACAGGAGTTTTGGAAATGATAATGAGAAACATGTATGACTATTTCCAAATGAAAATGAGTCAATTCTGAAAAAAAAGCTTTAAGTGAATTCAAATCCAAACATTGTCGATAACCCTTTAAATAATACTGTGTATAGTTGTTACAATATATTTTTTTGTTTACATATTGTGTGTGTGTGTGTGTTGTCTACACATAAGACATGAGGAAGAATGCTGCCCTATATAACATAAGAAGGAGTCGAACATTTCCATCTTCTAATGTCTCTTGTTGACTGGCGACATCTACCTTTTATACTTTATCAATACGTAGATATTAAAACTCAAACATTGCACTATTTAATTGCTGAATTGCTGATCTACATGCACATAAGATTTAAATATATAATACATGAACATAAGATATGAGACAATTTGCAGCTGCTGTGAGCATTTGAGCATCTATATAGCTTCCTCGGTAAAAGGGAAATAACTATTGGTAATGCTTTTTCCTTCATGATAGATGTAGGAATTTGAAGAACATAAATCAATTCGGTGAAATGGTACACTGTACTCCGGAGAGTGGGATGGACCACATCGTCTCAAGCCACGGTTCGGAGTCCGCTCATAGCTCTCTCCTACTCCAGAATGGGAGAGGATCGTACATTTTAGCTGTGGTTTGCGACAATGAATGGGCCAGTGTAAAGGAAAATAGTGACTCCGTAGAATAATAAACCCTGGTCATTATTCGATGTCGAAAATGACCCTTTTGCTCGACCCTTAAAAGCTGCATGCCCTACATCAAGAAAAAGAACCCCCCCCCCCCCTCCCCGTAGAGGAGATTATTTTTCTTTTGAGCTAAAAATGTAAATATTATAATGCATGAGGCGGGCTAAAATACTCACTTGGGCTAAATCTAATTTAATCTTTGTATTGTCATCCTTCCAAATGATGTGTCGATAATCTGTCTTTTATGATAAATTGACATTATCTACACCAATTTACACTATATGGAAATTATTTGACAAATGTATCGCATACACTGTATTCATGAATAAGAAGTTTTCAAATAAGAATTTCAACTTTCGCATATAAAATACAAGTTTACGAATATAAAAAAAATCAAATATGAATAAGATTTAGAATAATAATAACAAGTTTTTGAATATGAATAAGAAGTATTCAAATATGAATAACAGGAATTTAAATGCAAAAAAATGTTTAATCAACTAAAACACAAAATTTGTATTTAATAATTTAACTTTTACACGCCATTACTTTTTTTTAAAACTCACATTACCTAGTAATTCGTACAAAGGAAGAACTTTTGACCGAACAATGATCTTATTTGTCTCCACAATGTCTGATTCTTCCGAACAAATTTATATATTTTTCATCTGGATCTCAACGGCGTCTTACGATTGCATCATATTCGGCATTTATAAAAGTAATGGTCTTTATGGATTTTGTAAATTTGCTTAAGTTATCAAGATTCTTAAATTATAAAATATATTAATTTACAACATAAAAAATGGAAAAAATAAACGTTATTAAATTTAAAACAAAGTTATCATAACGACCAAAGAATTTTCGAATTGCTGACTTTCATCAAGGCTGTTGAAAGCCCTGTAACGTAAACTTAATTTTTAGCATCCTGCTTCTGTTAAAAAGATTATTGTACTCAGAGCATGCTCTAGCGCGCCGAATAAACACAATATGCAGGTAATTAGTAAGTGGACTATATCACTATATAAATAAGGAGGAGTTGTGACGGTATGCATAATTGTCATTCTGTACACATTGTCGCCGGCGACAATATGTACCTACCCTCACTGCACATATCGTCGTCCATCGGTACATATTATCGCCGGTGACAATATATACCTAGACGAGCCTTTTTTTCCTCCTGCGTAATGTACAGTCACGCATCGGCAAGTTTTGTCGTCGGCGACAATATGTACTGTGAAAATTTGCACATTTTGTCGCCGATATATTGTTTTGAAGAATATTTACTAAGGTCATCATGGAGAGAGAGAGAGAGAGAGAGAGAGAGAGAGAGAGAGAGAGAGAGAGATTCACACACATACATGTACACACACACGCACAGAAGGATAGACACAGTGTATGGAAGATAAACTAATAAACAATTTGTATTTATTTAGCATTACTCGCAATAGTGAGAAAAGTTTTTGGTCGGAAAATTGTGTCCAGGATTGGTGTACACCACTATGATTTGCAAGATACCGTAATTTTTTATATATCTGATAAATAAGCCTATTCTTTTTTTTCCGTTATAATATACTTTGAGAGTGAATGTTAATTTTTTGTTCAGTAGTAAAATTTATCTGGAAAATATTTTTGCGTTATTCTTGTACAAGTGCCGATATAATTGGAGTTGGGATCGACATTAGCTCACATGAGTTGAAAGCTCAAATGAGATTTTCTGATCACGTTTTGTCTGTCGTCCGTCTGACTGTCGGTATGTAAACTTTTCATATTGTCAGCTTCTTCTCAACAACTACTTGGCAATTTTCATCCAATCAAAGCATCCGTGGATAAAGGGGATTCAAGTTTGTTCAAATGGAGGGCCATGCCCTCTTTCAAGGGAAGTAGTTAAGAATTAATGAAAATTTAGTGACATGTTTTTGCGAAAATCTTCTCAAGAACCACTGCGTGAGAAAAGTTGAAACTTACGTGAAAGCTTCATTATAAAGTGTAGAATCAGTTCTAGGGGTAAGATCATGTTTCTAGGGGTAAGGGTGGGACTACAATATGTGATCAATTTTTTTCATAGAATGTAAAGGAAAAATTCTTTCAAAATCTTCTTCTCAAGAACGACTGGGTCAGAATAAATATTTGTATGAAAGCTTCACTACGTAGTGTACATTCAACTTTGTAGGTGCTGGCACGGAAAAGATAACTCACTGCTCAATGGCTCTGAGTGCCGAGTATAGGTCTAAATTTGTAGCCATCCACCAACAAGTGGTGACGTTACCATATGAGTGAAAAATTTTCGTAAGGGACGTTAACGGTACATATATATTGTTGTTTTGTACATATTGTCGTCGGCGACAATATGTGTCTCCCCTTATCTGCCTATATTGTCGTCCATCGGTACATGTCGCCGGCTGAAATGTTACACATGTACATACTGTCGCTGGCGACATTAAGTGCCTTACCCTCACTGTACATATTGTCGCCCAACAAATATAATTGCTTCTTAAAGATTTTGTTGTCGTTGTTCTTTTTTGGTAGTTTTGTGAATGTATTTGGTGTGTAAATTACATTGACATGTTTCGTATGCTATTTCATGCAGCGTGATTGTGACGGTACATTTTGTCATCCTGTTCATGATGTCGCCGGCGAGAATGTGTACCTACCCTCACTGCTCATATTGTCGTCCATCAGTATATGTCGCATGACAATGCATGACAACGCTTCCATATAAAAATGACTAATCATTGCGTTACTGTTTTTGAGAAGAAGATTTTAAAAGAATTTTGTATATATTCCTATGTAAAATTTTGATTGCCCATTGTGGCCTCACCCTAGCCCGGGGGTCATGATTTGAACTTAAAGTCTGTGACGGTACATATTGTTGTTCTGCACATATCGTCGTCCATCGATACATACTGGTATTGTCACTGGCAACAATATGTACCGAGAAGAACCTTTTTTTCCTCCTGCATAATAGACGACAACATCGGCACATTTTGTCGTCGGCGACGATATGTACTGTGAAAATTCGCACTTTTTTCCGTCGACATATTGTGCTAAAGAATATTTACTAAGGTCGAGAGAGGGAGAGAGAGAGAGAGAGAGAGAGAGAGAGACAGATTGACACACACCCTCACACACGTACATGTACACACAGATAGACAGAGGGATTAAACAAAGTGTATGGCAGATAAATAAGTAAACAAGTAGTATTTATTTAGCTAACTCGCATACTTTAGGGAGAGAAGATTTTGGTCAGGAAACTGTGTTTAGGATTGGTGTACATTACTATGATATGTCAAGATGCCGTAGATATCTGATAAATCAGCCTATTCTTTTTTCTCGTTATATATACATGTACTTGGAAATTGAAATAAAGTTCTTGTTCAGTAGTAATGATTATCTGGAAAATATTTTTTGCTTCATTCTTATACATGTGCCGATATAATTAGCTCACCTGAACCGAAAGCTCAAGTAGCCTTTCTGATCACATTTTGTCTGTTGGACCTTTGTCTGGTAAACTTTTCACATTTTCATCTTCTTCTCAACAACTACTTGGCCAATTTTAACCATGCACACTTGCCACAAAGCATCTGTGGATAACGGGAATTCAAGTTTGTTCAAATTGAGGCCCATACCCTCTTTCAAAGGAAGCAGTTAAGAATCAATGAAAATTTAGTGACATTTTTTAAAAATCGTCTCAAGAATCACTGCGTGAGAAAAGTTGAAACTTATGTAAAAACTTCATTATAAAGTGTAGAATCAGTTTTTTCGGATCGTGTTTCTTAGGGGGAAGGGTGGGGAAGTTTTTCATGGAATATAAAGGGATAAATTCTTTCAAAATCTTCTGAAGAACTTGCTACTGGGTCAGAAGAGATAATAGCATCATCATCATGATATTTATGTGAAAGCTTCATTACATAGTGTACATTTAATTTTGTAGGTGCTGGAACGAAAAGATCCCTCACTGCTCAATGGCTAGGGTGGGGCCACAATGGGCGATAAAGTTTTACATAGGAATATAGAGAATTGATTGATTGTATGCTGTTTAACGTCCCATTCGAGAATTTTTCACTCATACAGAGATGTCAACGTATGCCAGTGAAGAGCTTCAAATTTAGACCTATACTCGGCATTTAGGGCCATTGAGCAGTGAGAGTTCTCTATGTGCCAACGCCTACCGTGACCTCGGTTTTTAAGGTCTTATCCGAAAGACCGTGACTTTCACTTCTAATGCAAGGCGCTTGACGAAGGAAGAGTCACTACCTATGTTTACGTCTTAGGTTTGACGTGGCGCGGCGAACGCGAATCGAACCCGGGCCTACCGATCACGAAGCGAGCGCCCTACCACTAGGCTACCTTGACCGATAGAAAAGTCAATGATTAGTCATTGCCATGCATCACGCTGCATGAAACAGCATACGAAATGTTGTGACGGTACATATTGTCGTTTTGTACATATTGTCGTCGGCGACAATATGTACCTACCCTCCCTGCACATACTGTCGTCCATCTGTACATATTGTCACCCGGCTGAAAAGTTACACATGTACATATTGTCGCTGGCGACATTATGTGCCTCACCCTCACTGTACATATTGTCGCCCCACAGATATTGTTGCTTCAAGATTTCTTTTGTTGTTTTTTGGTAGTTTTGTGACTGTAATTGGTGTTTGAATCACACTTAAGCGCGATTGTGACGGTACATTTTGTCGTCCTGTTCATATTGTCGACGGGGACAATGTGTACCTACCCTCATTGCGCATATTGTCGTCCATATTGACGTCCATCAGAACAAGTCGCATGACAATGCATCACAATGTTCCATATAAATATGACTAATTATTGGTTTGCTTTTTAAGAATTTTCCCATATACAAGTATTCATATATAAAACTTTGATCGCCCATTGTGATCCCACCCTAGGCCCGGTTTGATTTGAAGATACTTGAATCTGCGCTACCTGAGTATGCTTCCATATAAACATTACTAAACACGGGCCTACTGCTGTTCCTCAGTGGCGGATGCAGAAATTTCAGAACGGTGGGGGGAGGGGGGGGTGCGATTCAGAATTGTTTTTGACAAGCAAAAAAGAAGTCATTTGTATGTAAAGGTGTGTTACTGTATATGTTCAATTAATTATTTAATTATGAAAGTTTAGCTGTGGACTAAGAGTATAATACAAGTTAAACAAGCAGAAATTACCAAACCAAAAAAAAAAAAAAAAAAAAAAAAAAAAAAAAAAAAAAAAAAAAAAAAAAAAAATCAAACCGCCGGGCGGGGAGGGGGTTGGGGTTGGCGTTGCCCCGGTGCTACATCTGTGTTTGGTTTTTGAGAAGATTTTTAAAGTTTTTTGTATATATTCCTTTGTATAACTTTGATTATCATTGTGGACCCCTGGGTTTATCATTTGAACAAAATTGATTTTGTTTTGTTTGTTTGTTTGTTGTTATAATTTCCCTCTCGAGAATATTTCATATCGAGACGTCACCACTCGCCGGTGGAGGGCTGCAAATTTAGACCTATAATTGGCACTCAGGTTCATTGAGCAGTGAGGGATCTTTTTCGTGCCAGCACCTCAAAATTGAACGTACGCTATGTAATGAAGCTTTCATATAAGTATCTTCTGACCCAGTAGTTCTTGAAAAGAAGATTTTGAAAGAATTTTTTTTCTAAATATTCTGTGAAAAACTTTGATCACCCTTCTCCCAGAGAACATGATCTGAATAAAACTGAATCAACACTTCATTATGAAGCTTTCACATAAGTTTCAATTTTTCTGGCACAGTGGTTATTGAGAAGATTTTTAAAAGATGTCACTCAATTTTCACTTATTCTTTACTTCTTCCCTTGAAATAATGCATGGCCCTTCATTTGAACAAACTTAAATCCCCTTTATCCACAGAGTCTTTGTGGCAAGTTTTGTTGAAATTGACCCAGTAGTTCTTACGAAGAAGCTGAAATTGTGAAAAGTTTACAGACAGACGGACGGTCAGACAAAATGTGATCAGAAAAGCTCACTTGAACTTCCATTTCAGGTGATCTAAAAATCTCAATCCAACACCAATTATATCGGCACATTTTGTATGTAAAAATAACGCAAAAAATAATTTCCAAATAATCATTACTACTGAACGAAACACACACACACACACACACACCCTCACACACACACACACAAAACTAATATATGTATTCAATCTCAAAGTATATATTAAGAAAGAAAAAAGAATAGGCTGATTTATCATATATCTCAAGAATTACGGTAACTTGACATATCATATGATGTATATCAATTCTGGACAAAATTTTTTGATCAAAAAGTTTTCTCCCTACATTATTGCGAGTAAATCTGTCTGTCTCCCTCTTTACGTGTGTGTGTGTTTGTCAATCTTTCTTTCCTTTCTCAAGTAAATATTCGTCAAAACAATATATCGACGACAATATATGCCGACCTTGACTGTACATATTGTCGCCGACGACAATGTGTGCCGTTGCTTGACTGTACATTTTGTCGTCCATTATGCAGGAGGAAAATAAGGCTCGTCTCGGTACATATTGTCGCCGGCGACAATATGTACCGATGGACGACAATGTGTGCAGTGAGGATAGGTACATATTGTCGCCGACGACAAAATGTACAAAACGACAATATGTATCGTCACACATGTCAGTGTGATTTACACACCAATAACATTCACACAAAAAAGAAAAACAACAAAAAACAAAAAAAACAAAAAAAAAAAAACTTTAGGCAGCAACATCTGTGGGGCGACAATATGTGCAGTGGGGTAAGAGACAAAATGTCCCCAGCGACAATATTACATGTGTAACTTTTCAGCCAGCGACAAAATGTACCGATGGACGACAAGATGTGCAGTGAGGGTAGAACATATTTCGCCGACAATATGTACAAAACGACAATATGTACCGTCAGAAGCCTCCCTGACTTATAACACAGGGTTGCAGGAACCGGGGGTTGGGTGGGGGTGGGGGAGCGTGAACCCAATAGTTTGCCGATATATATATATATATATATATATATATATATATATATATATATATATATATATATATATATATATATATGAAGCTACAAAATGGATGTGCACCTTCAAAAATCACATGTAAACCCCCCCCCCCCCTTTACTGAAACTTCATCCCACGGACCTCTAACTGTAAACCACAAACATTCAGTTCTCAGAAGCTTATTTATGTACGAGTTTTTTTTTTTCCAAAGATGTGTTAAAACATGTGAAAGGCAAACAAATACGGACAGCACCTGCTACTTTACTACTATCTCGACTAACCGAAAAACGCAGGTGCATATTTTGACAAATGTTGACAAGTAGAGAAGGTTGTTTTTTTTGTAAAGTGCAACCAGTTTGAAAGTTCTGAGGTTAGTAATACCAGTAAACGATTATATGTCAGTTAGGATACGTCTGCAGTTATCTGGCCAAACCTTTCAGACACACTGTAGAGGTATGGATCTACACCTGTAGTGTCACGGCATGGAAGCTCGGTAATAAAATACATCAATGAAAAGTGTAATTTCTCAGACAAACCTAGTCTATTCACAGTTGGTGACCATGACTCTGTTACGCATTTGCTAAAGAAGGAATAATACAAAGTTCGATTTCAGTGAAAATCAGTCGGCAAAAATTCTGAAATTCTCAGATATTCTAAAAATTCTTGAAGTAATGTGCTGAAAGCTTTTAATTTCCTCCACTGTATTGCGTTGCACAGTGGGGTCGGGGCATGGTCGTAGGAACGGGGGGGGGGCACGGGGGGCGTGCATAAAAATTTAATTATAATTTTGCCGATATATAGAATATTATAGAAAACATAGCTACTAATGATTGTGAACCCTCAATAATAACGTCTGATGACCTTTTTTTTGTTTTTTATTTTTGCTTGTCAAAAGGAATTTTGGTAGATGATAGTGCCCCCCCCCCCCTCAACTGAAAATGTATGGTTGTACCCCTTCTGAATCCCGCTCCTCTGAATCCGAGAAATGGGGGTGGGGATGGGTGGGGGTGCCTTCGCCGTCCCCAGTGTTCCTCTCGTCTTGTAGAAACAGATCTCATCGCACGCAGAAGACGGACCACTGAGTTACAAAGTTGCTGGAACATGAATTTTTTGAGCTTGGGGTATTTTCTTTTTGTATTTCAGGGGTTGTGACGGTACATATTGTCTTTCTGTACATATTATCGTCGATGACAATATTTACCTACCCTTTGTCGGTACATATTGTCTTTTTGTACATATTGTTGTCGGCGACAATATAAACCTTCCCTCACTGCACATATTGTCGTCCATCTGTACATATTGTCGCCGGCTGAAAAGTTACACATGTACATATTGTCGCAGGCGACATTTTGTGCCTCACCCTCACTGTACATACTGTCGCCCCACAGATATTGTTGCTTAAAGATTTCTTTTGTTGTTTTCGGTAGTTTTGTGAATGCAATTGTGTATGAATCACACTGACGTATCTCTCATGCTATTTCATGCAGCGTAATTGTGATGGTACATTTTGTTCGTATTGTCGCCGGCGACAATGTGTACCTACCCTAACTGCGCATATTGTCGTCCATCAGAACATGTCGCATGACAATGCACGGCAATGCTCCATATACAATGTACATGTAAATATGGCATGAGAAACCAAAAACTCAAACAAAATAAACACTTAATTTCATCGCCGAAATATGGCTGAAATATTGCCGACTCAGCGTTAAACAATAATAATCAATCAATCAATCCATATTAATATGACTAATCATTGCTTTGCTGTTTTTGAGAAGATACCTTTTAAAAGAACTTTCCCATATATTCCTAAGTAAAACTTTGATCGCCCATTGTGGCCCCACTTTAGGGCCGGTTTGATTTGAAGATACTTGAATCTGCGCTACATGAGGATGCTTCCATATAAATATCACAAATCACGGGCCTACTGCTGTTCTCATTGATGGATCCAGAAATTTCAGAACGGGTGGGGGGGGGGGGATGCGGGCGGTTCAGAATTTTTTTGACAAGCAAAACATTTTAAAAAGTCATTTGTATGTTAAGGTGTGTACTGTATATGTTAAGTAAATTATCTAATTATGAAATTTTACCTGTGGACTAAATTGAGAGTATAAACACGTTAAACAAACATAATTTGCCAAAGCAGAAAAAATATCAAACCACCGGGATGGGGGGTTGGGGGGTTGGGGGGGGGAGGTGTGCGCCGGTGCTACATCTGTCTGGTTTTTGAGAAGATTTTTAAAGGTTTTCTGTATATATTTCTAAGTAAAACTTTGATCACCCATTGTGGCCCCATCCTACTCCTGGGGTCATGATTTGAACAAAATTGATTTTGTTTTTGTTTGTTTGTTGTTTTAATGTCCATCTCGAGAATTTTTTCATTCGTAAGTAGACGTATTCTTTAGACCTATATTTGGCACACATGGTCATTGAGCTTTGAGGGGTCTTTTTCGAGCCAGCACTTCAAAATTGAACTAACGCTATTTAACAAAGCTTTCACATAAGTATCATCTCTTCTGACTACAGTACTTCTTGAAAAAAAATTGAAAGGTTTTTTTCCCTAAATATTCTATGAAAAACTTTGATCACCTATTGCAACCACACCCCTTTCCCCCGAGGGACATGATCTGAATGAAACTGAATCTTACACTTCATGATGAAGCTTTCATATAAGTTTCAACTTTTCTGACATAGTGGTTCTTAAGAAGATTTTTAGAAGATGTCACTAAATTTTCACTCATTCTTAACTACTATTCTACTACTGTATGGCCATTCATTTAAACAAACTTGAATTCCCTTTATCCACCGATGCTTTGTGACAATTAAGTCTGCTTGAAATTGACCCAGTAGTTCTTGAGAAGAAACTGAAATTGTGAAAAGTTTACAGACAGAGGAACGGTCAGACAATATGTGATCAGAAAAGCTCACTTGAACTTCCAGTTCAGGTGGTCTAAAAATGTCAACCCTACTCCAATTATATAGGCACATAATTGTACATAAGAATAACACGATAAATAATTGTTAAATAATCATTACTACTGAACAAAAAAAAAACTAATATATATATACAATCTCCAAGTATATATTACAAGAAAAAAGAAAAGGCCGATTTATCAGTTATCTTAAGAATCACAGTATCTTGGAATATCATAGTGATGTAGATCAATCCTGGACACAATTTTCTGACCAAAACGTTTTCTCCCAAAAGTATTGCGCATAATGCTGTCTGTCTCCCTTCGTGCTTGTGTTTGTCAATCTCTCTTTCTTTTTTCATGTAAATATTCGTCAAAACAATATATCGACGACAATATGTGCCGACCTTGACTGTACATATTCTCACCGACGACAATATGTGCTGGTGCTTGACTGTACATTTAGTCGTCCATTATGCAGGAGAAAAATAAGGCTCATCTCGGTACATATTGTTGCCGGTTACAATATGTACCGATGGACGACAATATGTGCATTAAGGGTAGGTACATATTGTCGCCGACGACAATATGTACTAAACAACAATATGTACCGTCACATACCCTCACTGCAATATTGTCGTCCATCGGTATATATTGTCGACGGCGACAATATGTACAGAGACGAGCCCTTTTTTCTCTTGCATAATGGACGACAAAATGTACTGTCACGCATCGGCTCATTTTGTCGTCGGTGACAATATGTACTGTGTGTATATGCACATTTTGTCGCCGATATATTGTGTTGAAGAATATTTTCTAAGGTCGTGAAGAGAGAGAGAGAGAGAGAGAGAGAGAGAGAGAGAGAGAGAGAGAGAGAGACCAAACTTGTCACAAAACACCCGTGGATAAAGGGGATTCAAGTCTGTTCAAATGAAAAACCATGCTTTCTTTCAAGGGAAGAAGTTGAGAATTAGTGAAAATTTAGTGATATCTTTAAAAAATCTTCTTACAAACCAATGTGTCAGAAAAGCTTAAACTCATTTGAAAGCTTTATTATTATGTATTGATTCAGTTTTATTCAGATCAAGACCCTCTGGGGCAGGGTGAGGCTACAATAGGTGATCAAAATTTTTCATAGAATGTGTAGGAAAAAATTCTTTCAAAATCTTCTCAAGAACTACAGGGTCATGTGAAAGCTTCATTACATAGTGTACGTTCAGTTTTGTAGGTACTGGCACGAAAAAGATCCCTCACTGCTCAACGTCCCTGAGTGCCGAGCACAGGTCTTTTGCAAACCTCCAACGGCAAGTGGTGGCGTCTCCTTATGAGTGAAAATTCTCGAGAGGGACAAACAAACAAACAAAAACAAAACCAACTTTGTTCAAATCATGACCCCCAGGGGTAGGGTGGGACCACAATGGGTGGTCAAAGTTTTACACAGGAATATATACTGGAAATCTTTGAAAATCTTCTCTAGAACCAAAGGCGTATCTAGTACATATGTTTCGGCGCACTTCCCCTGTTTGTTATTTGGAAGGGGGGGGGCTTTTGTAAATTCTCTTTGTTAAACTTGTATATACTCCCAATCTAGTCCATAGGTAAAATTTCATTTATGAAATAATCTACTTAACATATTGCAGTAACATACTTTTTTTTAATTTCTTTTTTTTTTTTATCTCCCCCCCCCCCAAATCTAACAACCTCCCCCCCCCCCCCCAACGTTCTGAAATTTCTGGATCCACCACTGAGAACAGCAGTAGGCCCTTGATAAGTAATGTTTACATGGAAGCATACTCAGGTAGTGTAGATTTAAGTATTTTCAATTCATGACCCCTGGGTCTAGGGTGAGGCCACAATGGGCGATCAAAGTTTTACATAGGAATATATAGGAAAAGTTATTTAAAAATATTCTCAAAACAGCAAAGCAGTGATTAGTCATATAAATATGGAGCATAGCCATGCATTGTCAAGTGACATGTACTGATGAACGACAGTATGCGCTGAGAGGGTAGGTATACATTGTCGCCGGCGACAATATGAACTGGACGACAAAATGAACCGTCACATCACGCTGCATGAAATAGCATACGAGACGCGTCAGTGTGACCAATACACCAATTACATTCACAAAACTACCAAAAACAACAAAAAATCTTTAAGCTACAACATCTGTGGGGCGACGATATGTGCAGTGAGGGTAAGGCACATAATATCGCCAGCAACAATATGTACATGTGTAACTTTTCAGCCGGCGACAATATGTACCGGTGGACGACAATAGTGCAGTGAGGGTAGGTACATATTGTCGCCGACGACAATATGTACAAAACGACAAAATTTACCGTCACATATTTAGGGAAAATGTTTTTTGGACATTGAGAAAATGATATTTTATCTTTAATTTTTATCATAGGGTACTACGCATTGACTCTACACAAAAATCTTAGATTTAAAGAAATCACTGTTGTTTACGTCAGCGGGAAACAGCTTCAAATAAAATGAAATAGTCCTAATAAATTAAAGGGAACTCTATTTTAGTGTACATGGTGCAATTTTATGGATGGAGTGAATATTGATTCTCACAGTCAACTAAACCTACGTGTACGAATTTTGGGTTAGGTATATTTTGGTCTAAATTTTCTCTTTTAAAAGTCGCACAAGGCCACAGACACTCGTTTCTGTATTTTTTTTTTAAAAACCCATAGTATGTAAAAAAAAGTAGAAAATTGATGATAATTATTCTATAGATTTTTAAAAAATATTACAGAAACGTTTCTGTACATTAGGCGTATTATTCTATTTGGTCCACGAGCATAAATTTGGACCTCCTTTTCACTAACTTTCTACTCAATTAAATATATGTATAATTGTTAATTAATTAATTAAGATTATATACTAAGAGAAAGAAAAATTTTATTCTTACGTGAGACCTTAGATGGCACGAAACTCTGCATTTAAAGACAGTTAACTCCACATTTAAAAAGCTGTAAATATTTTCGCCTTTCCTCGGTTATCTTTCTTTGAACAGGAATAAAGTAACATCATTTTGGTGTGCAGAATTATTCAAAGATTAATTTCTGATTTTAATTTAAATTACTGATTAGAGAATCATATGAATGGTTCAGAAATTATTGTACTATAGGGGAGTTACATAAGTATTATTTTTCTTTGACCATTACGATTTCCTAAACAAGCATCGACTTTTTTATGCTTCCTCCATCCTTGGAAAAAAAATCATATTTTCCAAAATAAAAAAATTTCTTCTGTACTCATAACTGTTGCATAATTGTAAATCATGCTAACCGCTGACCTTACAAAAATTAAATCGGTACATGTATTTGAAACAAAGGGATTAATTTATTATTGATTCTAAAAGTGGGAAGATATAAGTTGTTGGTTATTTAAAGTATAAAGTACACGTATATGGTTATAATATCTGAACTTAGGTGGTGGAAAAAACTGTTGTGAATTTCTGTTTACCTCACACAGTACAAAACTCGATAATAATAAAATGATGAATTATTTTCTTCTCTATATGTGACTTTTCATGTTTCTCTGTTGATACATGTAACACATATTACCCTCTCTTAGAATATAACATGTAAATTGCAAGGGCGGATCTAGCTTTTAGTAGAAAGGGGGACAATAAGCGCCAAAGATACCCTCCCTTCCCCACCCCTCTCTGATTTTTTTTTTCAGAAGAAGCAGAATTGTGCATTCTGTGCTGTATGTGCAGAATAATATTTTTTTTCACTTAAGTAATTGAAGAACAAATATTAAGAAATATAACCGTTGTCATGTTATAAATTTGCCTATACTTGATGGGAATAAATTCAAAATTAAGAACATGAGAGTGAAATTTTTTGTTGGATTAAGGTCCCTTCGAGAATTTCTCACTCATATTGAGGAGCCACCACTTGCCGTTGGAGTGCTGCACATCTGCAAGACACCTGCAGTCATCTTGCAAATGATGAAATGGCTATTGCGTAAAAATGAGAAATTCTGGTAATCAGGTTTTGAAAAATAAAAAGGTCGTTTTTATAACTCCCATTTAGCTCCCAATGTGAAAATGAAAATTCCAAAATCATATGCATATTACACGTCTACAGGATTTTCTACCAGTTACCTTTCAAAAGATGAAATGAATACTCGGTAAAATGTATGAGAATAAGGTTTCTGTAAAACGTCGTTTTTGACCCCAATTTGGCCACCTGGGTGAAAATGAAAATTCTAAAACCTTATTGTACATCTACAGGACATCACCAGTCTTCTTGCAAGAGATAATTTAGTCACTGCGTAAAATGTAAGAGGCATTTTGGGAACCAGGTTTTTGTAGAAAGAAATGCCGTCCCCCCCCCCCCCCCCGATAATGATGAAAACTATTTCACAGTTAAGGCGAAATGGGAGCACACCTTTGAATTGATAGAGGGTATTCTGTGAATGTCTAATAAGTTTTAGGTGTGTTCCCATTTCGCCTTAACTCTGAAATACAGATAAGAAAAGGTAAAAAAGTACTAAGGCGAAATGGGAATTTCTTGAAAATACTATTGTAAAACAAACACTGAAAATTCTTGAGGTGCCTCCACAATAATTAGTTAATTACACACTTAAATAAGAAATATAATTTTTTGATACAAAATGTCAAATTCAACTTGGATTCTACAGCCATCGTACATTTGAAAAATGAATAATAAAAAAAATTAGATTCAACTTAAGAATTAATTGGTCACTGCTTCATTTATAAGTGGACTTACAGGAAGAAGAAAGTGTGACAGACGGACGAATCAGGATAACAACAATACAAGTGTACCCGAACTTTCTTTAGAAAGTGCGAGTATAATTAGTGAACATTTTTGGCATCTTTGAAAACTTATCTTCTTAAGAAGCAATGGGCCAGAAAAGATGACACTTATGTGGAAGCTTCATTTCAAAATTAGATTTAAGTTTGTTCAATTCATGCGCCCTGGGGATCGGTTGGGGCCGGTGTGAAGACGAATAATGACCACCGGTCATTATTCAACGGCGAAAATGACCCCCAGTCATTATTCGACGTCGAAAAGTGACCCTTTTGCCCGTAGAAAAAGTGTCATAACCCTAAAAATATGCATACCATACGTGAAGAAAATGCCCCCCGTAGAATAATGACCCCTTGTGGATTAAACTTGAAATTTTCATGGGGCCAAAAAAAAAAAAAAAAAAAAAAAAAAAAATCAAGAGACTTGTTGGCCAAAATTCTCACCTGAGCTAAATTTGGAACACATTGATGATATGTTGATCTCATTACATTATACAATTATTGCTGGTTTGAAGGTCAAGGCGATGATCCAGAATCTACAGGAGTAAAAGATTTATCAAGCCCAAAGGGCGAGGTGAATATTGTTTTTCGATGGTGGAAAATCATCGTACTGACAGAGAAGACAGCAATAAATGTTTTATTACATCATTTAACGATTAAATTGATACAAACTGATTAAGCAGACATGTCAACTTGCTTAAGTCCTAGCCAAACACAGTGAGTTATCGGAGTTAACATAACCATAACCAGTATTAATTTTGCATTTGAAATCTATTTTTGGTGCAATATAGAAAAAAATAAATATCAGACATAGCATCGAAAGGGGAAAGGGGGCATTATAAGAAGTTACCTTAGAAATATATCTGATGAACCTTCAAATAGTTATTGATGTAAGGGGGATTTCCTCTTACTCTACTGTATCAAAAGATTGTGGGTAGGGCAACCAGACTAGCAATGAACATTTTTAAGCAAAATAATAAAAAAAAATGTGTTATTGAAAATGGAAGGGGGAGGACACCTCACCCCATCCTGATTCTATGCGCCTGAATGTTATGTTCACCTTGTCCGCTCCAGGAGAATATTTTAACTATACTGTATAAAAAAGAGGGGGTGGTTACAAGACTTTAAATGCACATATTCAAACTAGAAATTACTAAAATTTACATTCAGAAAAAGTGGGGGGGGGGGGGGTTGACTGTACTTATTGTCGTTTTGTACAACTCTCACTGCACTTATTGTCGTCCATCGATACATACTGTCACCGGCGCACATATTGTCGTCGGCGAAACTATGTACAGTCAAGGTCGGCATATATTGTCGTCGATATATTGTTTTGACGAATATTTTCTTGAGAAAGGAAAGAGAGATGGACAAACATACACACACACGGAGGTAGACAGACAGCATTACTCGCAAAACTTTAGGGAGAAAACTTTTTGGTCAGAAAATTTTGTCCAGGATTGATGTACATCACGATGATATGTCAAGATACCGTTATTCTTGAGATATTTGATAATTCAGACTATTCTGTTTTCTTGTAATATATACTTGGAAATTGAATTTTTTTTTGTTCAGAAGTAATGATTTTTTTTTTTGCGTTATTCTTATATACAATCATATGCCGATATAATCGGTGTTGGTGTTGACGTTTTTAGATCACCTGAAGTGGAAGTTCAGGTAGCTTTTCTGATCACATTTTGTGTGACCGTCCGTCTGTCTGTAAAATTTTCACAATATTAGCTTCTTCTCAAGAACTACCAGGTCAATTTCAACCAAACTTGTCACAAAACTTGTCACAAAGCATCCGTGGAAAAAAGGGATTCAAGTTTGTTCAAATGAAGGGCCATGCCCTGTTTCAAGGGAAGTAGTTAAGTATTATTTAAGATTTAGTGACATCTTTTAAAAATCTTCTCAAGAACCACTGTGTCAGAAAAGTTGAAACTTAAGCGAAGGCTTCATTTATATGAAATTTTTATGAAAGCTTAATTGTAAAGTGCAAATTCAGTTTTATTCAGATCATGTCCTTCGGGGTAAGGGTGTGAGGGTGTGATCAAAGTTTTTCGTAGACTATTTAGAAAAAAAAATCTTTCAAAATCTTTTCAGGAACTACTGGGTCAGAAGAGATGATACTTATGTGAAAGCCTCATTACATAGCGTACTTTCAATTTTGAGGTTCTGGCACGAAAACGAACCCTCACTGCCTAATGACTTATTTACATACAAATGAATTTCTGAACTGCAACCCTACCCCCCTCTGTTCTGAAATTTCTGGATCCATTACTGAGAAACAGCGGTAGACCCGTGATTAGTGATGTTTACATGGAAGCATCTTCAGGTAGCGCTGATTCAAGTATCTTTAAATCAAACCGGGCTTAGGGTGGGGCCACAATCGGCGATCAAAGTTTTACATAGTAGGAATATATGAGAAAATTCTTTAAGAGTTATTGTGACGGTACATATTGTCGTTTTGTACATATTGTCGTCGGCGACAATATGTACATACCCTCACGGCACATATTGTCGTCGATCGGTACATATTGTCGCCGACTAAAAATTAACACATGTACATATTGTCGCTGGCGACATTATGTGCCTTACCCTCACTGCACATATTGTCGCCCACAGATATTGTTGCTTAAAGATTTCTTTTGATGTTTTTGGTAGTTTTGTGAATGTAATTAGTGTGTGAATCATACTGACGTGTTGCGTATGCTATTTCATGCAGCGTGATGTGACGGTACATTTTGTCGTCCTGTTCATTTTGTCGTCGGTGACAATGTGTACCTACCCTCACATCGCATATTGTCGTCCATTAGAACATGTTGCGTGACAATGCACGGCAATGCTCCATATAAATATGGCCAGATAAACCAAAAACCTCAACAATGGTCATATACAATTAATTTGATCGACGAAATTTGGCTGAAATATTGCCGACTCGGCGATAAACAATGATGATCAATCAATCCATATAAATGTGACTAATCATTGCTTTGCTGTTTAAGATAAGGTAATTTTTAAAGAATTTACCTACATATTCTTTTGAAATACTTTGATGGTCCATTGTTGAACCCCCCCCCCCCCCCAACCCGGTTTGATATGAAGATACTTGAATCTGCGCTACCTGAGGATGCTTCCATACAAACATCACTAATCATTGACCTACTGCTGTTCTCATTGGTGGATCCAGAATTTTCAGAATGGAAAAGAGGGGATGCGGGCGGCACAGAATTTCTTTTTTGACAAGCACAACAAAATTAAAAAGTCATTTGTATGTAAAGTTGTTTTTCTGTATATGATAAGTAAATTATTCAATTATTAAATTTTACCTGTGGACTAGATTGAGAGTATCTACAAGTTAAACAAACAGAATTTACCAAAGCAGAAAAAAATCAAACCACCGGGCGGAGGAGAGGGTGCGATGGTGCTACATCTGATTGGTTTTTGAGAAGATTTTTAAAAATTTTCTTTATATATTTCTATGTAAAATTTTGATCACCCATTGTGGTACCACCCTACCAGTGGAGTCATGATTTAAAAAAAATGATTTTGTCTTTATTTGTCGTTATAGCGTCCATTTCGAGAATTTTTCATTCGGATCTAGACGTCTCTACTTGCGGGCTGCAAATTTAGACCTATACTTGACACTCAGGGTCATTGAGTAGTGAGGAATCTTTTTCGTGCCAGCACCTCAAAATTGAACGTACACTATGTAACGAAGCTTTCACATAAGTATCATCTCTTCTGACCCGGTACTTGAAAAAAAAATTGAAGACTGTTTTCTAAATATTCTGTGAAAATATTTGATCACCTAATGTAGCCACACCCTTCTCCCGGGGACCGTGATCTGAATAGAACTGAATCTTCACTTCATAATGAAGCTTTCACGTAAGTTTGAACTTTTCTGACACAGTGGTTCTTGAGAAGATTTTTAAAAGATCTCAATAAATTTTCAATCATGGTTTAACTACTTCCCTTGAAAGAGGGCAAGGTTCAAACTTGAATCCCCTTTATCCGAGGATGCTTTGTGGCAAGATTGCTAGAAATTGACCCTGTAGTTCTTGAGAAGAAGCTGAAATTGTGAAAAGTTTACAGACAGAGGGTAGGTCAGACAAAAAATGTGATCTTCCAGTTTAGGTGATCTTAAATGTTAACTCCAACACCAATTATATCGGCACATGATTGTATATAAGAATGACGCAAAGAAATAATTTCCAGATAGTCATTACTACCGAACAAAAAAAATAATACATGTATTCAATCTCAAAGTATATATTACAAGAAAAAAGAATAGGCTGATTTATCAGCTATCTCAAAAATTACGGTATCTTGACATTTAAAAGTGATGTACATTATTTGTTTGTTTGTTTATTGTTTAACGTCCCTCTCGAGAATTTTTCACTCATATGGAGACTTCACCACTTGCCGGTGGAGAGCTGCAAATTTTTATCCTATGCTCGGCACTTACGGCCATTGAGCAGTGAGGGATCTTTTTCGTGCCAACACCTACTGCGACACGGGACCTCGGTTTATACGGTCTCATCCGAAGGACCGGTCTCCACGTCCCACAGTGGGACTCGAACCCACGACGTAAGGATCAACTCCTTACACCGCGACTCTAAAGCAGCCGCTCTAACCACTGCGTCACGCGGGCGTGGTGTATATTAATCCTGGACACAATTTTCTGACCAAAAAAATTTCTCCCTACAGCACTGCAGGTAATGCTGTCTGTCTCCCTCCGTGTGTGTGTGTGAATTTGTAAATCTCTCTTTCCTTTCTCAATTATATATAAGTCAAAACAATATATCGACGACAATATATGCCGACCTTGACTGTACATTTTGTCGTCCATTATGCAGGAGGAAAATAAGGCTCGTCTCGGTACATATTGTCGCCGGCGACACTATGTACCGATGGACGACAATATGTGCAGTGAGGGTAGGTACATATTGTCGCCGACGACAATATGTACAAAACGACAAAATGTACCGTCACAGTTATCTTCTCAAAAACAGCAAAGCAATGATTAGTCATATTCGTATGGAACATTGCAGTGCATTGTAATGCGACGTGTTCTGATGGACGACAATATGCGCAGAGAGTGTAGGTACATATTGTCGACGTCGACAATATCTACAAAACGACAATATGTACAGGGGCAATCTCTCCCCCTTCTCCGATTCTTTGTGCCTAAATGTTATTTTCACTTAAATAGAATTCGGATGCAGATCTATGTAATAACTTTTCAGAATTGTTTTCAATCTATTTTTAGTTCAATGTAGGAAAAATAAATCCTTATGGTCACCTGGAAAGTCAATAAAATGGTCTGTCCTTGATGATAAATTGAAACATTAATCTACTTCAATATACACTGTATTGAAATTTTTCCATATTGATTTAACAAATGTATCACTGTTTTAAAGTGGATTTAAAAAAAAAAAATTCCTCTTACATGTATGTATCCTATTCTCAGATGACCATGTTAACAAACTTGAATGTAGGGAGAGGGCTAAAATAGGCTATGCCTGCTGCCTAATCCCATTCACTTCATGTGAATAAAATTATGTATAAATAAAAAACTTGAATGTACATTATACTGGGATTCCTCTTTATTACTTCTTTATAGTTATAAAGAAATTCCCATAGACCACAGTTTATAAATAAAATTGAATGCACATTATACGATTGTATATATTTCAGACATGCAGAAATGTTTTGTCCTTCTTATGTTTGCCACGACTGCTTCATATTTGGACTTTCTACTGACTATAGACGATAAAGACCAACTAACAACTAAATTGTCTGACAAACGGGATGACTTCAGCTTTTTCTATCGTCAACTTTCCTTATTTATGTAGTAATATTCCGCTATCATTTGCATATGATGATTATGTCTACTAACTTATTCGATATCTAAGAGCACGATAATTTTTAAATCGAGGCAGGTTACAGACAGATACATGTAAGTTGATGTTACGGGGGTTTCAACAACCTCGTTTAAAGTCAGCATTTCGTAAATTCAATGGTTGTATCAATGATCCTGTCAACAAATATAACCTATTATTGATACAATTGTTTGGCCATTGTTTTTATACTAAATTCGTCATCGGAATGTCTCGTTTACCGGATTTATTCATAGGCGGATGTGACGGGTCAACAGGGGATTCTTACTCTTCCTAGGCACCTGATCCCAATTTTCAGGGGTCCTTTTTTATGCCCTGTAACAGAATTGTATTGTTTGTGGATATTTTAAAATGATCACTGTTCGTTATCTTCACCCTTTTTTTCAGTAGGAAATATTTCCACAGTATGTCGTTCACACGAGATTAACATGTATCATTTGCGATGCATTATACCTCATTTGCACGACTTTTTATGTCATTAAAATATATATATATATAAATATTACATTGCATAACTTTCCGTATTTATTTCCGTAAACTTATCTCATTTAATTTTTTTTCTTCACTTTAAAAAAAAAGTTGATCATACTCAAAGCATGCTGAATATCTTGGGAGACATGTTTACCATTGAAAAAGACAGAACATCCCGCTTGTCTATTATTTAGCTATGAATGTCTATAATCAGTCAAATATCTAAATATGAACAGTCATAAAGAGAGATTACATTAGGAGTTACATGTATAACCAATAGTGGCCATTTCCCGATTTTCAATATATGCTGAGAACACGTGCACAGTAGGCTTGAAATATAGAAATATGCATACAAATGTAATGCTGTTTTTTGCATTTTAATTGCGTGTTTGTCCAGTGTTGATCAAAAAGGGCATAAAGAAGAATTAAACATTGAGGTTCAAACCTTGGCATCAATCACCTGTTATAAATTTTGTATCACTCTGTTGGAAAAGGGGTCATTTTTTTTATAGGAGGCATATATAAAAAATTACTCCTAGGGCTCTTTTTCTACGGCTTGGGGTCATTTTTTTGTCGTTGAAAAATAACCCACCGGTCATTATTCTATGGGGGTCATTATTGGTCTTCACACCTGCCACAATACATAGGAATATATTGGAAAAATCTTTAAAAATCTTAATCTCAAGAACAGCAAAGTCATATATATTACTTTCTTACATGTAAGAGTTTTCTTAAGTGGTTTGAAAATAAATTATAAATTTTGATACGGTGTATCACATTTTCTGAGTCTGAAGAGGTGTCACTCTTACCCTTAAACGGAGCATCAAGGAATATCTTTGATTTGCATCTTTCCTTCTGCATACAGAAACCGGTCACGGTAGCCTAGTGGTAGGGCGTTTGCATCGTGATCGAGAGGCCCGGGTTCGATTCTCGTTCGCCATGCCGCATCAAACCTGAGGCGTTCACATAGGTAGTGACTGTTCCTTCGCCTGGCATGAGAAGTGAAAGTCACGGGTCTTTCGAATGAGACCTTAAAATTTGAGGTCCCGAATCATGATAGGCACGATAAAGAACTTTCACTGCTCAATGACCATGAGTGCAGTGTAAAGCTCTAAATTTGAAGCCCTTCACCGGCATATGGCGACGTCTCCATATGGGTGAAAATTTCTCGAATGGGACGTTAAATAATATGCAAACAATCATCCTACGTACAGAGGAGACACGCCACAAGTGATGTGATTGATTCTAATTCGATTTACAACATAGGAATACCAACTGTTTCGTAATTTTGATTTTACAAAATAAGTATATTAATCTTAAATTTTGAAAGCAATAAGTAAAAAAAAACAGTTTATGACTATTCGCTGAAATACACAAAACAGGCAAATTCTGGACACTTCGTAGTGTTATTTTCCTTAATACAAATAAGGAAAAACAAGCATTTAAAAAGTTTCTAATCTGGTATCATAAAGAAATGGTCATTTTGAGTCTGTCTGTGGACTATTTTAGTATACGTGTATTTTCATATATTTCAAGTCTGTAACAGTCTAATGATTTCCTGTTAATTTGAAAGTCTTGGAAATATCTTGCGGAAGTTGTACATGTGCCTTCCACTAAATCTTCCTGAAAGGAATGAAACGAGCTAAATTCAGAATCAATGTTACTATCAGGTTCCTCCCTCCGCTCAGACCTTTTATGTTTCCTAACCAGGGCGATGATTACAGATACAAATATCAATATCAGAGTTAAGATAATAGATCCTCCAATTATAATGCTAGTTTTGAATATCTCCGGAGAAGATTTGTCCGATCTTTGTGTTGTTATGTTCCATTCAATGATTTTTGTCTTTAGAAATGTCAGGGAAATTTCTGAAAAAAAAATGAATTTTTTATCGTCAGAATACATGTAATATACAAAAGAGGCAGGTTGTATCAAAACCACCACTCGGCATCGTCGGTCATTGTTGCGATGTTGTAAGCGCCCGCGTATGTACTTCTCACGTATACGACCTTTTTTATTCAAAAAGGGAGGTCGAGACAGTAGTTGGCCAAAATTTAGTTCCCAAAGTGGCCGCCGCCTTAAATGTTGAACTAGCCTGCTGTAATGTAAAACGTAAAAGCATGCAAACAACAAGTACCTACCTTAAATTACTAGTACATTTGTATTTCGTTATGTATCCTTCTGCTTTAATTACGGCTCTGATTCTCTTAAGGAGGGATTCTTCTCATAAGAACACTTATTTCTTATATTTAAAAATCAATGAAATTTTCACAGAATCAAGAAGACAATATCACTAAGTGATGGTATCAGTTAGATTAAATTTGACCGTTTTATATTAGAGGCAAGGTCAGGTCAATGTCAGTACCTTTTCTCTGGACATTAAGAATAAAAAATTACTGTTGCCAATCATGCGATGCCTACTTCTATTTCAATAAATTAAATGTTTTTCTTTTTGCATAAAGAGATATTACCATATAGGATCTATAAGATGATATTACCAAATTGACATAAATAATTTAACTATTATGGATATTGGTTAATCCGAATTTTCTCTATTTTTCTTAAAATTTTAAGATATTTTAGTTGTTTTTATATGCTTCCTATATTCAAATTTTTCTTTTTTTCACATATGGTAAAGTTGTCACATAAAGATACAAAATGATATAAAAACAAAAAGTTTTGACTGTTTACTAAGAGAGAAAAACACTTTTTACGAATTTTTGGCTCAAATCTGAACTTAGATTGGAAGCTTATAAAAGCTAACATAATTGTAGTTTGTTTGGAAAATCATATTTATTTGATATTTTTAAAACTTTAGTCCCTTATTATTAATTTAACTTACATTTAAAAATTTTCTCCAAGTCTTTGATTGTGTAAAAATTATAACTAAATTCATTGTTATATAATTATTTTGAGAGGCAGAAAAGAAGATATTTTCATACGCCGCCATTCCGCCAAAAATATAGTCCCTGCTAGATTTCAAACTCAGTTTACCATTTCTATTTAAAGTTGTACAATTGTGATGAGGAAAGAAAAATATCATCTTTTAAATCTCTTACATCTAAATATATAAAACATATAAGCAAATATACTTTGAATATTTCATCTAGTCAGAAACCAGACAAGAATCCCTCCTTAAGAATACTTTGATATAGGCTTTTTATATAATGTAAATGAAGTGATGCTCAGATTTCAGTCACTACTCTTTCAAGATCTGACTTATTAATTTCATTTATGCGGCGTTTGATGTGGATTTTCAAAACTCCTATACATTTTCTATTACGTTCATATCTGGGCTTTGTGCAGGCCAAGGTAAAATGGGAATATTATTGTCTGCTTTCCAGGCATTACATTGTCTTGATCCGTGGCAAGGAGCATTATCTTCTTGAAATCCAAGGATGGATTCCAAAGTTTTTGTTAGGACTTGCCACAAATATCTATTTAAAGTTATTGGAGTTCATGTTTCCATTAATGAGTGTAATTATACCATTACAGGTGATACAGCCCCAGAACATAGCAGAGATTGTACCTTGCTTCTCTCTGTCCTTAAACATTCCTGTGCTTTCTCTCATTAAACGTTCGTTAGATTTTCTCCACACATAATTTTTTTGTCCTCTGCAATTACCACTTTTGTTTCGTCACTAATAATTACTTTAGACAAGTTATTTTCAACTGTCCAACACAATTTCTGTCTACAAAAACTGGTTCGCCGAGGTCTGTTTTCTCTCCTTATCGTGATTTTCTTAGAAACAACATATCCTTTTACATCTTCTACAGACCTTAAAAAAATATTTTCAACAGAATTGCTGTTAAATTTATTTGTGAGATCCTCCAAGGTCTGCCTTTGGTTGTTCTGTACCTTCCGAAAAAGTCTACGATCGGCTCTATTGTCAGTTTTTCTCCGCCTCTCAGTTCTTAAAAAGTTTTCTTCCTTTTCCCTTTCTTTCACTCGTTTTGTAAATTTATTTACAATCCTCGGATTAACTCCAGTGATTTTCGAGATTGCATGGCCAGAATAACCTTTTTAAGATAAACTTACGATGATTTTTCTCACCTCCGGTGTCAAATCTTTTTCATGGCTACCCATTTTGTTAGCAGACGATTATCAACAAACAAAACGGAAATAAAATTAAGAAAATAAATTTTAAACCTGCTTATATCCGGATGCAGAAAGGTAGGATTTTTAACGTATTGGGAAACTAAGAGACAAAATATCATCGCCAAACCCAGTCACGAAAACATCGGCGGCCATTCTGGGAACTTAATTATGGCCAACTGCATCACTAAATTTTTACTTGAGAGTTGAGTCTATTGCATCGGAATAAAATTAGCATTGCGATCAGATTTTCAAAAACAATCGCTCATCCAACGGGATTGTGTAACCATGACCTTGTTTGTGAAAACAACCTATCGTTGGATTGTATTTTGTCTGTACATTTATGTTTTTGATAATACTTCGATTATATTTTTTTTAAAAAATGAATTTTTCAAATACCTGTGCCTGATTGACATCCAGTAATATGATTACAAGCTGTCTCGGAACAGTTACACAAAGATTGACATCTTTCTCCATAGCTAGGAAATCTACAGGGACTCGAACAAGTACTGCCAAAATAACCGACTTTACAACCTATAAAAAGAATATCGAATATGATAAAAATATTGAGAAGCTGCCCCAAGCAGATTCTGGTGGTACAGTAAATGTCATTCAAATTTATTATTATTTCAAATAATTCTAATTCCTTTTGCGAAAGGTTCACTTCAGTATAAATAGGGATCTGACCTATGGGACCGGGCTTGGTTTTTTTCTCTCTACAAAAAGCTTGTCGATTTCCGTTCCGAATAATGACTTTAGGCTGAATACATGTAACAATTTGTTTTTCATAAATCTTTATTTCAGTGAGTAGAGGTAGGAGGAACACTTTCATTGATATTCTGAGTTGTTGTCTCCATATGTAATAATTGATATTTTTCGTTACTTCTCATTGTACATAATGGTAATGTCTACTGTCTCTGGAATTCTATTTTTATGTCTAGGCTATATATTTTACAACACATTTCCGTGGATATAACAAAAACATGCCATTAATGTGTGCAAAATATAAAGGCCTAAATGAAATCCAAGGGAGTACAGTTACTGATATATGTAGCCCTACTGTTTCAAAACTTAAGATCTTAGAACATTGACTGAAAACAATAGTACATGTATGTTATTCTAAATATATTAAGCTCAAATAATTCAAGCAATACGTAACATACTACATGTAACCCAGACAAGCACTAGTAGCACAGACAGAATAAAAGCGATGTAATTAAATTCTAAGGAATATATACAATTGAAATTCATCGCAGCTCAATGCTGTTGAGAATACCTGTATCAAGTAACACAGAGTGAGTTATTCTTGTCCTCGGAGAAAGAGTGCTTATACTGAGATTTGTTCCGCCTGACTGACAACTGTACATTGGATTGATACGATTTGATCTCTCTCTACCGTTTCTTATATCAAGAATGGGAATGCATAAAGGATAGATAATTGAAGGAAAATAAACAAGCCTATAAAAAATTTAAAATAGTGTTTGAAAAGGCGAAAATTTAAAAGTATAAAATGTGGCACCAGGTGGATTCGAACCCCCGACTTTAAAAAGAAAGTACCCATGAAAAAATAGTCAGCGCATATATCAACTGAGGTATTCTGACTTTAAGATGGATATAGATTGTCAAAATCAGGTTTCCTTATTTTTTGTAGGTTTTCTGTGAATTTCGACCCTAGGGCAGGGGTGCCCCTAAAAATCCTATCTTAAATTATTCCTTACATCCCAACCTATCAAAATATCACAATTTTATTTAGGGGCAGGCCTGCCCTGAAGGACTTCTAGGCCAAAATTCATGCAAAAATCAACGCTTTAACGGACAAAATGGTCTTTCGGCCAACTTTGGAGGTTTATTGTAAAGTTGTAAATAATAAATTTTAGTTGTAAAATACAAATTTGAAAAAATTCAGACATATATACGGTAGAAAACAACAAACAAAGATTGATTTTTAAATGTCACTTTTTCCAGGAAATTGTTCTCTCCTATAGGTCAATTCTTTTGTAATAGTGAATATATCCTTTCAGGAAAAAATTAATTTTCAGAGTTGTCATATGTTAAGTGTTAAATTAAAGCATTATATTAACGGAAATAATATTACAGCTTAACTCTCAATATTACGTTCTGCAAGAAGTAAAAGGCGAAACAATTATACTGTGTACATATGCAATTGCAATTTTGATCAAGTTCAATTTATTCACTCAAACTATTTAATGGTACATAAGGTACTATGTTTAATATATACAAAAACTTTATACAGGATACACTTGAAATATACCATGAATGGATGATTATTTCACATACATGTTGCATGATAAATCAATCTAGAATAATTATGCTTCAAAAAATGTTTATAGATAATACCTGTACTTGACCTTAATACCTACCTGACCTATTTTGACACCCTTCTGCTATATCACAAAGGTCTTGTGTACAGTTGCATTCTTTCTGACATTTTTCCCCGTAGTTCGGATATCTGCATGGATTAGAACAGTTGTGGCCGAAAAAACCTATTTTGCACTCTAATAAACAGACTTTCTTATATTTATTACAGTAACTTTAAAATGAATATTTCTGAATAAAAAAATCAAACATTCAACAAAGTAAAATCGAAAGTACATGTACCTGCGCAGTCATTTGAATCATTCCGATAGATGCCAAGGAGACAGCAATTTGTATTGTTTCTAAAAATTTAATATTTAGTACCACTGATACATGTACATTATAAATAGTCAAAACCATGAAAAATCTGAATTAAAATCATCAATTAAGAGAATTTACCGTGTACAAGTTGAGTCTACAATGGTAACAATATTGTATAAGATAACAAGAAAGATGTTTATAACCTCCATTACCGAACAGAGTTTTAATACGGAAGAAAAAAAGCATGATCTCATCACTTTATATCGATATCCTGTTATGGTTATCATGGGAACGAGTTTAAGTAATAATCTACGTGTGTTCAGATCGCTGAATAGCGCTGTTACAAAACAAAACGTAATAATGCCATGTAATAAACTAAGATTATTACATTTTGTGTTCTAGCACATAGCTTTCATATTATACGTCAGTAAATCTAGTAACTTTGGTACATTACTTTGTTTCTCTTTTAAATATTTTTGCATCTATTTCCTTTGAATGTAGGAATAGGATGCTGTTATCGAAGGAGTGCAAATACAGTTGTCTTTCCTAGCTAATAGCCAGTTATTCCCCTTAGATATATGTAAATCATGAACACTCAAATTAATCGCCCTTTTCTCTTCAATCATTGCAGCAGTAAGGATGGTGCAATTTATTCATTTCAAGTTGCATTCAAAATCTCCAATTATTTTCAATCTCAAACCCACCCACTCCTTTAATCTTAATTTTTTGTATGCATTTTTGTTAGTCGAAACATAGATACTGCTTGTTCTACATATTTCAGAATATAACCATCAACGATCTTCACACTTGGGATGGCTGACACATCTGAAGCGTAACGAGCGGCTTTTACAATGTAATTTGTGAAACATGACATTTGAAACTGACCTTGACCTCTGCACCTCCCAGTGTCAGGGTCACTTTGATTTGATGTGTTGAACTTTGACCTTGAGTCTTGCCACTCCCAGGATCAAGGTCACCTATTTGATATGATATATTGTTCATACTTAATATCAGCCGTGCCCTTAATCGCCAATAAACTTCATAACAAATATTTTCTGTATTCATTTGCAATCTCTGAGATAATATTATGTTGATACATATACATGAAAAAACCCTCAAATTATTTTTCGTTCATTGTCATTTAAACGCCTATGTACATGTTGGTAAACCTTTTCCGAGTATTCATGAGATTTAATGCCGAGCGAAGGGGCGAAATCTGATGTTGAGGAAAAAGATTTACAACATACTTAGTACATGTTTTACACTAGAAAAACTCTTTTGTATTTCTAGCTTATCAAAACTCTTGTGTGTTTTTTGTTATTTAAATAAATGTAATAACCATTTATCTATGACTGGTACAAATTGTACAGGGCCAAATGTGATAAGTTTACCCTCAAGGAGTTTATATACCTGTCTGCAAGAAGTCAGGTGACAGTCCACAGTGAGTAGTTTTCAAACATAATCACTAGGTTCTTTTCTGCATATTTAAAATAAAAATCTACATGCACTTAGGATCTTTAGACATTTATGTCAGTTCTAAAGGACTTAAGAACATACGCAACGTATCTTACCTACTGATAATTTTCAAGATATTCTTAATTTAAGATTATAGTGCCATCAGATGTTCATAGAAAAAAAAAATCAGTATGCATTACCAGGGGTTTTAAAAAGATATCAGCTGATGAAAATTCTTGTATAATTCAAAGAAAAATATATGAAAATTACTAAATATATATTCTAGATGTTTTGTTTATCCAAACTTGTTTAAGAAGAAGTGCACAACAGAATATATAGACATTAAGGACATTGGCAAGTCAAGGTCTTCCGGAGAAAAAAGGTTTAATACATGGGTTTTTTCACTTATGAAATAGTGATTGAGAGTGATCTCCCGTGTAGAAGTCTCTAAGCGGTGAAAACCAATAAAGCGTATGTTTACAGAGGTAAACAAAAGCACATGTACATGTACTTCCTTCAACGGGTAGAATCATCTATTAGCATCTATACAGCAAGAAAGAAAAGTAGTAATGGGTTTGTTGTAAATTGTATTCAGGGGACAAAGAGCCAACAGGTCGTCATTTACCATAGTTATGCTCAGTTGCTGGGAAGGGCAAAGATGTGACATACGCTGAAAGGTAGACCGACTGAGATCAGTTCTCAGGTTGTATGAAGGAAGCAGCATTAAGTAACTACGAATAAATCCTGCCAATATTTTAATGACAATGTGTTTCAATCAATTCAGTCAATTACATGATAGAATCAATCAACCAGTCTGACTCTCTTGACCATTATGAATAATATGTAATTATAGCTGTTAAGGGAAGTAACTCAAAAATAAAGATCGGTACCGGTATGTTCTTGTCCTGTTTCTATATATACATTTTCAGCCAAAATATCTAGAAGTCATAGGAAATGAAGATACAATAATGTATATAATACAAAAACTATATGAAATAAGTGGGTTTGGATAAATATTATGGTGAAAAATTATGTAGGTCCCTTTTATCAACATTTTACATAGGAAATGCATTGAGAATTGCAAAAACACTGATTTGACAGAATCTAAAAAAAGAAGGTTGGATTGGTAGGTTAAACGGTCCAGAATATAGCCTGTTTAGTACAATTAAACATACTCAAAAGTTCTAGAAAAATTCTATACTATAACCAGGAACCTTGCCAATGTCCTTAAACAGCAGAACGCAGTTCCTTTTTGTATTTGAACTCTTCAACTCCAGGGAAAAATGCCAATTAAGTTCAACTACGTTGCGTATGTCCTTAAGATTTCTTGGACATTAGAAGTGATTTCTTTTTGGATGTAGTAAAAGATTCCAAAATGGTTTCCTGTTGTTATATCTCAAATTGCTTTAGCACCATGTTCATTGTATCCATTGTTTTGTTCATATGAAGGTAGGTTTCCCGCGGGCGAAGGGCTACTCGCTAAAACAAGTAATTATCTGCAGTATGAGTAAGGAGTGTGACGGTACTTATTTTCGTTTTGTACACATTGTCGTCGGAGATAATATATACATACCCTCACTGCACATATTGTCGTCCTTCGGTACAGGTTGTCGTCAGATGAAAAGTTACACATTTACATATTGTCGCTGGCAACATTATTTGTGCCTTACCCTCACTGCACATATTGTCGCCCCACAGATATTGTTGCTTGAAGAATTTTTTTGTTTTTTGGTAGTTTTGTGAATGTAATTGGTGTGCAAACCACTTTGACGTGTCTGGTATGCAATTTTCGTCAGCGTGATTGTGACGGTACATTTTGTCGATCTGTTCATATTGTCGCTGGCGACCAGTGTACCTACCCTCACTGCGCGTATTGTCGTCTATCAGTACATGTCGCATGACAATGCATGGCGATGCTGCCATATAAGTATGACTGATTAATGCTTTGTTGATTTTGAGGAGATTTTTTAAAGGTTTTTCTTGTGTATTCCTGTGTAAAACTTTGATCGCCCATTGTGGCCCCACCCTAGGCCCGGGGGTCATGATTTGAAGATACCTGAATCTACACTACCTGAGGATGCTTCCATATAAACATCACTAAGCACAGGCCTACTGCTGTTCTCGGTGGTGAATCCATAAATTTCAGTAAACGGGGAAGGGTGTGGGGGGGGGGGGGGCGACGCGGTTCAGAATTACCTGCATAAGCAAGATCCAATATAGGACATAGATATATTAAATTTCATCAAGGATAATAAAGATAAAATTGGAACATCTGATTCTATAGTTATGGATTACAATTTATCACGATGCCAATGGTCGAACCATGAACATTGCACTTGAATGTACTTACATTTGATTTGATAGATTATCAATTTAAAATTGCATCAAATAAAAGTCGTTTATGATAATTATGTATATTTCACTCAATAACTTACCTAAAATCGGCAATTAGATCCTAAAATTACGTACAACCATATGGAACCAGATATACTCTGATAAATAACAATGTTCGATCGTGAAGAAAGATTGCAAGAATTTGTTATTTTTCGTGAATATCAGCCGAGTACACAAGTATATGATCAGAAATGCAGGCGAGTAACCGGTAACTAAAATTTATCGATAATACAAAATCTATTAAAAAATATTCGAAAGAAATTTTGTTTATATATTTTCAATTTACTGTTTTTATATCGCTTTCTACTCATAGTGGACCGTTCATAGATGTTTATGAAAAATGTATTTTTTTAAAAATTGAAATTAAAAAAAATAGATATTTCTGTAACTGCTCTTGATTACCATCTTATACATTGGTAATAGGTCTTGTCAGTAGAGTGCTAACGTCGCGTGGTCAATCACGGGCTGGGTAGATAATTTTGAAGGTAAATAAATACCATGAACAAAATAAGTAAATAAAAAAAATATACTAAAATATACAAACGAAGGCCTAAGATCAGAGAATATTGAATATTTTCTTTCAAGTAGAGATTTTATTTTTTTTCATGCATTTCAAGCATTCGATCAGCTACTTTTGAACGTTTCTTTTCAATCTACCCAGGAGACCCTGGATGTTTCCTAAAAGTGTCTGGGATTTAAATGATTATAGATGTACGAACTGTAAATTGGAGAGATATACATAGTGGGAATTTATAATACTTCATTAGAAAATGTATTGAGGAAAAGAGACAGCTCCAAAAAGTTAGCTGCATTTTTGCTTAATTGCCTCAACGAAACTTTATACTTTTTGAAAAAGTAATTATACATTTAAAACAGTGACGAAAGTTACACAATGGTAAATAAAAAAATGCTGCAGTCGCATTTTCACACACACATAAACAGCCACACACACACCGTAAAAACATGATGTATTCAAGCTAATGTTTACAAAGATAAGTGCCGTGCAAATGTGCTGATATCCGCAATCCTGCTTTCGGATGTATAAATGTATTTCGAATAGGCCGCGTTTGTCTTGTACGGAAACCGGTAGGTGCCAGGTAGAAAAAATATTTTATCAGGCGGCCGCCAGATAATTTCTGGTGGCCGCCAGTCATTTATCTGGCGGCCGCCAGATAAAATATTTTTCTACCTGGCATCTACCGGCTTCCGTAGTCTTGGCTACACTTCACTAGCAAACCTTATTTATTTTAGAACTTTGCAGCATGTTTAATTCAGACAACCATAGTTTGAAAGGGAGAAAAAAAGAAAAATGATCCAATTCTTTAGACCAAAATGGCGTCTCATACTTAAGAAATGTTTTAAACTTAAGAATATTTAACCCTTTATTTAAATTGATTCTTGATAAAAAAGAACAATTCTAAAATAATAGAAATGACACATATAGTGGTGTTAGGCACTTTTCAAAGACGATGTACTGTGTATATTGAAAAAGCCATGTCAGGACTGGTTAATATGGTCAACAGTAAGTGGGATTTTAATGGTTTCGAAAAATACTTTCAGAATCAAAGAACTTAAGTTCTAAGATTTGCCATAAATAATTTTTAACTTCAAATAAAAGACAGCATATCCAGTGTTAAATTATCACATTTGTTGTTACGCATGTTTGATAAAAGCTACATATATGTGCCTCATTTATGCATTTTTGCCAGATTGTAAGAGCTAGGTTTACTGTACGTCTTCCAAAAACGGCTCTGTAGTTGTACCAATTTATTGACTAACGCTTTATGTCTCATTCCAGACAATGATGTGATTAAAGAAAAGAAGACGCTTAGCGCTTTTATTTTCTAAAACAAAGTGTCATATGAGAGTCCAGATATTTTAAAACAGGCTTTTTAAAATTGCTATGTTCTTGAATGTTGCAAAACATGTGAGTTTGAGTACCTTCAGTTAAAAAAAAAATGAGCACACTTGGTCAAATTAAAAAAAGAAATCTTCAGAAACAGATTTTCCCTTATATAATTGTAAATTTTGGATCAGATGTTGTGTAAAATACAAGATATTAAAAAGTTCAACTTTTGGCAATTTTGTAAAAAATAAATAAGAATACATAAGTAAGGAAATGGAAATGATGATGCAATTCATGACGTCATTATGCATTGACTAGGCAGAAAATTAAGGGGGTGAAGGACACATGGTCACATGACTGTTTAACTACGTCATAGTTTATTTAAGTGCAAAACGTGTAAAGCATCAGTTCTTGTATAAATTTTTGACATTTTTTCCCCTTTAATTACCATCTTATTTATTTATATATTAAAAAGTTTTACATTCTTGTAAACATTAACAAATTATGAAAAAAGATTGATCCAATCCTCTGTTTCCCTAAACTGTACGTCCAACAAGTCGGTGACGTCATACACGATCTGTTTAGTACAGCAAGATCATACTCGGTGAATACAGGGGTGGTATTATTATGTAAAAACAGGTCATAATCAGTATATGATGAAATATTTTAAGAAACAGGGAACAAAAAAGTTATGTTTGTATGGCTGATGACGGAAATCTTATGTAGGTATATCTTATTTCGCTTATTTAGCAAACGTGTGACGTCGAGAAATGTAAACATGACACGTTTTTGTCCTGCTTATGTCCTCTTTAACGATGTCCTGTGCAATATTGAGGTCAGCTTCACCATTCGAAATTTTTACAATTAATCAATAATTTGAAGGACTTGCATTTCAACGTAAATTTAAAAATGTTGAATGATAGATTTTTTTTGTAAATTACGTTTTTGTTAAAGTTGTCTTAAAATGTACGTAATTTTCCCTATACAGATGCAGTGTGATAAAAGAAACATCCTTATTTGAATTTAAACCCTATTCATACTCTGAAATATTTTAAAAGATACATGTCCTCTTACATATTTTTTAAATATGTTAAAATCCCATAATGTGCCCGGAAACATGGAGAATTAACGCTCCACTTAGATACTGTAGGGCATAGTATTTGTCAATCAATATCTCGAAAATAAGGTCAGAAACATAATGATATAACTGCTTTAAGATATGTAGGGCATACTTAATTAGAAATGTACAAAATATAAAAAAAATTGAATGACAAGTATTTTTTCAGCTCAAGGTCCTTCTTCCCCATAAGTCATTCTTATTGCATATGTAGTCATTAAAGGTCTAAGTGATATTTAATGCATTGTCAACTAAAACTCAGTAGTCTTAATTTTTTTTAGTAATCAACAGGCTTTCTTTAGTCATTTTCTATCAATTGCATTAAATGAATATTTTTTTCAATAAACGTTTCAGTCTTGCAAAAACATCACAGCACAATCCTGAAAACAATTCTGAAAACTGAAAAAAATTACGAAGGAATCAGTCGATGGTATATTTGTGTGTTCCATGGATGGATGTTTTTTGTTAATTTCCGACTCTGACTTTTGAACGAATTCCCACATTGTCAATGCTTCACGGAAGCAGTGTATTGTGATTTCTTGTCCCTTAAGGACAAACATGGGCTAAATTCAGAATCAAAATTATATTCTAGTTCTTTTTTTTTTCCTTCTTTGGGTTTTGATTTTGTCTGTAAAGAAACATTTATAGAATCGAACTTTATCATGAGTACAAGATTTAAACCCCTACTTTCGATTTTACAAACAGATCAACCCCAGAGCATCAAGCAGTATCTTTTATATCAGATATGAATCTGCAGGCCTCCTATACACATATACATGTATTTGTGCAACAATCAATGGTGAACATTGATGTCAAAAATGATTCTTGTTTCGTCCAACTCACTGACTATCACTCTATGAACTCAGTCCATGGAATGAAGATACAACGCATATTACATATTGTCACTGGAACATTAAAACTTTCAAAATGTTCGAATCTGATGAAAAATATTCTTAAACATAACTAATAGAAAAAAAATAACATCAGCTCTCCTTAATAATGTATCAGTGTGCAATAATCACCTTCATCTGGTGTTTATGTATCTCAATTAATTCGATACGCAAGGGCATGTACAATCAAACCAAGCTATCCCAAGTCAGACTATTGACAAATAAGTTAGAAATACTATAGTATCCACGTCTTCTTTGAAGTCAACGCTTTGCAGATTACATTGTCATTATAATGACCTTGTTTGCAAAAGCAATTTGTTGTTATTTAGACTTTCAGTTATTGAATTTGAAGAGAAAATTTGAACATAACCTAAGATTGGGTAGCTTCTACCCCAGAGACTAGAGTTTGTAATAAGTGGCAAGCACACTCTGTTCTGAAGGTAAACTTTTTTTTTACTTCGTTATCAGTTGCCATTAACGTACCTGAGATAATTTTTATGTCTGGTTTAATTTTCAAAGAAGGAGTTTTCACCACCTATTGCGATCCAGTTCTAACCTCCGGCTCTGTACTTAAACATGCTTATGATATTACGCTTAATTAATGTGTAAAGTTCATTTTCACTAATGATCCATTCATTCTTGAAAAAATATTGTTTTGTATATTAATTACCAGAACATATCCATTAGTACCCTTTTCTTAGAGGTTAGCATCGTCATTATTTGAACAAACTTGAATCCGCATTTCTGAGAGAAATTGTTTTGTTCATCAGAGTTATTTTCTTTGCGACCAAAACATTTATTCATATGAAGGAAGCAAAATAAAAAAATGATATTTTTTAATACAAATTTGTCTTGAAAACACTATAATACATCTATCCATTTAAGGAAAAATCAACGAAGATATTTTTGTAGCATAAATATTATTATTTCTTTGTTGAAAATTCAGACTGAGAAAAATTCAGTATTTACACAAATAAGGGCGATGAGGCATAGAAGCGAAAGGTAACATCATAAAAAAGTACAATACATTATAATTCATTATTAACCGGATTTTGTCAATAGAAGAACAAGATGGTATAGGAGAAAGAGCTGAAAAGGAATGAAGTGTGGAACAGAGGCTCGGAAATGGCGAAGAACATCAAAAAATATAATATTCATGGCAAAGCAAGCACAATTGTCTTCTGTCGTCTTATTTTAGTTCATCCCACAATTTAAACGCATAGGAAAAATAAACGTTAATGTTTCTGATCAATACCAGACAAACCTACATGTTTATACTGTGCGAGCTTGCTATCTACAATATAAGGCATCGACGCAAGTCTAAGCTATAAAAGCTCCTGGATGATTCATGAATATTTCTAGAAGAAAAAACATATATGAAGTAAACAACCTTTGCACGCTTTGTCATGGATTTACCACCCAGGTTACTAGTATCAAATACATCTTTATCCAAATTTGAACTAAATAAAAAGAATGAACGAGAGTTTCAATACTTCCTCGCCAATACAATGACTTGTACATTGTGAACTTAACCTGTGAACACAGAGATTGAATGATTGATTGTATGTTTTTATGTCCTGTTCGATAATTTTCCACTCATATGGAGACGTCACCATATGCCGGTGAAGAGCTTCAAATTTTGACCTTTACTCGACACTCAGGGCTCAATGAGCATTGAGGGTTCCTAATCGTGCCAACGCCTACCGTGACACGGACCTCGGTTTTTAAGGGCAAATTCACTTCAAAGTGCCGAGCGCTTGGCGAAGGAAGAATTGCTACCTGATTGTTTTATCGACTAAGGTCAGTCGCGGATGTGATTCGAACACACGACCTTCCGATCATGGAACGAGCACTCTCCCGACTGAGCTACCGTGACGGTCGTGAACACAGAGATGCTAAAAGTGGTTGAACCATTTTTCTTAATACTAACTAAAGTGAAATATCACCATATATTCGCAGTATCTGCAAATACTACATACGCAGATCCAGGAAATTTTAAGGGGAGTTCCATCCTACTCAAGAAAAGAAATCCTTCCCAGATTTTTTTTTTTACAAATATCCAAAAAAAAAAAAAAAAAAAAAAAAAAAAAAAAAAAAAAAAAAAAAAATCGTAAACAAACGTAAACAAACTTCTTAAAACATGAAACCCTATTTTAGGGTTGGGTTTGAAATGAATTAAATTCAGAAGGGGGGCGGGTAGCCAAAGAAAACAATTAAAACTTACTGAAAAAAAGCTTGACAAACCAAAAGAAATTTAAAAAAAAAGGGGGGGTGCAAAACATGTCAAATTCGAAAATCCTATTTCGTGTGTGTGTGTGTGGGGGGGGGGGGGAGGGTCCAATTTCATTCACAAAGTACACTGTACTACATTACCCTTATTTAACTGTACTGCACAAAAAGTATGGGTGGAAGGGGGGGGGGGGGTTGCAACCGGCCTTTCAATAAACATTTTCAATAGTAAAAAGTTGTGTTTGGAAAAAAGCCATGCTAAGTGCCTGAAACTAAATTTTCGAATAAGAGGATTTTTTCAAATGATATATCTATATCTGAAATTTTGTTTAGTCATCTATTGTTGTATATGTAGAAGGAAAACATTTCCATAATGATAAAATTTGCACATCCCGTTAAGATATTTGCACCATATATAAAGACTTTTGAACACGACGTAATGGCTTTTGAATGTACATGATCTTATGAAATATGCACATGAAATAATGACCAAAAAACTTCACATAATGACAATTTACACCACATAATGACAAAAGCACGTTACATAATGATAAAAGCACATCACATAATGACAAATGCACAAAACATAATGACAAGGGCACATTACATAATGAAAAAAGCACATCACATAATAATAAAAACGCATCACATCATGACATATGCACACGACATAATGACAAAAGCACATCAGAAAATGATAAATGTACATCATAAATTTAATTTTGTCATGATAAGACAGTCCAGGCGTTCCATACTCACACTCACACACGCTTACGTCGTTTTCCTAATTTTTCAGAATGTTAACCCCCGGTCAAATGAAGCCAGAGTTTGTAAAGACATTCTCACAAATAATCACATTAATCTATTCGACTGGCCTCCGTAAAGTCCATCTTTTTCTCGAATCGAACATCTATGGGACTAACTGAACGATAGGGTTTGAAGGCGTCGGAAGGCCCAAACTACTCTCGACCAACTAAGGGTTGCCTTAGGATTGATATCCCTTTGAGATAGATTAATACACCGATGAACTCCATGCAGAGAAGAATCAAGTCTATGATGTGCGATGGAGTCTTTTGAGATATAAAGGGAATGTTTGATCTTCATCTGTCCGGGATGTACCGTAATACAAGTTTTAATAACTAATAATTTGAATTATCAAACAAAATCAAATGAGATTTTGGTTACTTGTTGATTAAAATTGATTTAAAATGTTAGGTAACAACACTGGAAAATATGTTTGAAAAAATCTAAATCACTTCAAAAGTTTATCTGCGTTTATGTTTCTTTTTCCTTTAAGTATTATTCTGTTACAAAAAAGAAACTGTAAAAGAGGATTTGACTCTCAAAAAAGAGTTTCAAGTATTTATTATCAAGCACTGTGTTCTTATATTCATTTGACTGCAAATAAAATTTTAAATGTGCACAACCAGGCGCGTAGCCAGAATAGAAATGATGTGTACGCAGAGAACGGCAGGGGGTTGGGTGGGGGTCTTGAGCCCCCCCCCCCCCCCAGTGTTTAAGGGCTCTGGTCAGGCACGTAATATAGCTTTTGCCAGCCAGGAAACAATTACAACTTTAAAAATTTTGTCGAGAAAGGACGAAAAAGGAAGATTGTCAAAATTTGAAGTCCTATTTCTTGTGTGTGTTTGTGTTTGTTGAAGGGGGGGGTGTCCATCTTTCACAAACCAAATTTTTATTGATACACTACTATATTACCATGATTTAACAATAGTGCAACAAGCAGTGGGGGTCCACCCTTTCAATGTACATTGTACATTTTTTTCAATAGTAAAAGGTTAGGTTTTGGGCATAAGTAGTGGGGAGGCTCCCCTGATACTACGTGCCTGCTGGTGAGGGCCCAGAAACTCCGGAGTTTTTCCAAATATTTCATTCATTTTCTTGAAATATAAAAATTATGCCATTTAGTTTTTTTTTAGGAAATAAAAGACATAGTAATATTTATTATTTTAACGAAAATTAATATTCCATGGAAACTTATTGTACATATAATTGAGGCTAAAAATTTAATCGATATATTAATTGGTATCAAATAATCATTCTTAACGTTTAAAAACACGTATACAAATTTTAATTATGAACAAAAAAATATCGTATTGTAAATCATACTAGTATATCATAGCATTCAACAATGTGGCTGAAATTTAATTTTTCAAAGATCTTTAAAAAATATCAATGTATGATAGAACAATGACAAAATAATGAATTATTTATTTGGATTTTTCAGTTATTACATGTAAATAAAAGATTTCAAATTTTATCATACAGCCATGATAATTTAAAATTTAAATCGACACAGTATGACACAGAATAATTTGAAACACGAATATTTGTTGGATGGTACTGAGTTTTTTTTCTCCGAATAATTTTCTCTTTTTTCTTATCTTTTTTCTTTTTTTCTGAAAATGATGTGTACGCACTTGCGTATTTGCGTATAGGGAGCTACACGCCTGACAACTTATAACTAAGAAATCTTCCGATACTACATGTATTTGCAGTAAATTATCATAGTGACGATTGATTGATTGTATATTGTTTTACGTCCCGTTCGAGAATTTTTCTCTCATATTCAGACTTCACCAAATACCGGAGGGCTTCAAATTTAGACCTTTACTCGACACTCACGGCAATTGAACAGTGAGGTTTCTTTATCGTACCAACGCCAACCATGACTCGGTTTTTTTAAGGTCTCATCCGAAAGACCTGCAACTTTCACTTCAAAGTGCCGAGCGCTTGGCGAAGGAACAGTTGCATTTTTTATCGACTTTTTTTTTTATCGCGGCCGTGATTCAAACACACGACCTTCCTATCACGGAGCGAGCGCCCTACCGACGAGCTGACGGTCTCGTAGTGACGAAGTCTGTTTATTAATTGTGGTGAAACGCAAAGTTGAAAGTCATTGTACGTGACATGTTAATTCAGATGCTTTTCCCTAATAAATCATTCAACCAAAAGTTAAATACTATGCATTTTTTTTTCTTTAATTACTAATATTGAAGGAAATAACATTTTTTAAATATTCGAAATGTGTACCACTGTTTGTACTTAGATTTGTGTATGTGTATCTTCAATTAAAGTCTACAAAGAAAAAGTCTCATATTCCAATGAAAAATATTGTTTGTTATTTGTGAATCCGCATTGCTGCATAGTTTGTATTTTAATATGCGAAATTATTCTCTAATCCGTTTTTTTTTTTAAAATTGCTTTGTTAGTCATTTACAAAAAAATGTAAAATTCTTTGTTCTGTATTCTTAAGCTGCTCGTAAGTAAAATGAATCAATAAATGAATATTAAATAAATAAATATAAAATAAGACACATGTATTGATTTAAGAATAGGCTAGAGTGGGTATAGAAAGTATGATTAGATAAAATATGACATGGATACCAAATCTGGAAGTAAGACAAAGGGACTCTGAAAGGAGAAAATCAAAATAGAAATGAAAGATTTAGGGTGAAAAAACTTCACCAGAATTTCGCTTGACAGAAATCAAAGGAAAGAGCTTTTAGTCACCTTATTTGCATGATTGCATGAAAAGAATAAATAAGTAAATTTAATTAATAAATTTTAATAAACAACATGAATAATAAAGACTTTACTTATGACCAATGGGCACACAAAGCTCACCTGAGTCACCGTAGTCCTGCTGTTTTTCATCCCTATATATTCATTTGTAAATCTTTGATTACAAATTGGACTCCCTCTACTCAAGGGACATGGTTTAAACAAACTAGAATCTAAAGAATTACTCATTTTTAATCATCCCTTTGGAAAAGGGCATATCCTTTTATCTGAATAAAATCTAAATCCCCTTTAACTAAGAATGCTTTGTGACAAGTTTGGTTGAAAGTGGCCCAGGGATTCGATAATGTTAAAAGTTTACAATGGCAATACTAGTGCCAAGCTACTTGTAGATCCATGGAAAGTCATAAAGTGTAATGTAAGAAAGCATTGCTGAATGTGGCTAGACAAAGGAATCTTTCACCACCGAGTTAACTGCTAGGCAAAACGTTTCCTAAGAGAACGATATTGAGGGGGTGGGGGTAACATCCGTCATTGTAGTAGCCAGTAAGATACATGTGCATGGTTTTTTTTTTTTAGCAAAACAGTTTTTGTAATAAATCAATATTTTTCTCGATGTGTCCATTAAAAATTGTGAGAAATATACAGTAGAACAGGCTTAAAGTGAACAGTCTTATAAAAAAAAATGTAGATTATAGCAAAGTGAATTTCAATCCCCATGGCTTTAAAATATATAATGTGAATTTCACGGATACAACGAATTATTTTCATAACGTCTCTTCTATTTTGACCAGCAATTTACTATAGCAAAGCATCAAAATGTAATCAAATGTAGTAGACAGTCCAGCAACTTGCATCTTCATATGTAGCGAGTTTGATTATTTGATCTTTTCTAGTGTTGCTGTCACGTATGACGGCAATTGTTATTTCGGAGTATCAAATTAGAGTTAGGTTTGTCACCATGTCATTCGCTCCAGCACTTTACCCTCTTGGCTGGAATTCATATGATACATGCAATATGACTTAAGTCCTCTCATATACCCCTCTGTATTTTCTACGGTTAAGTGGTACAGTGTATGACATCTCTCTCCCAAACCAAAATATACTGCTTTATTCAGTTTGACTTGTTTTGACTATTTTTTAAAGGAAAATGTACCTTTTACATAAATGAAATTACATTATTTTTCATCTGGAAGGACTTGTTTGAAAAATGATTGTAAACTTTCCATTAAATAATGTATTGAGATTCTAGAAAATTTATTCGGCTTAATATGTAATTACAATTTCGAGACGTCTATGTTACTTTAAAGTTTACTTTTGTAGGAAATAAAACATACCAGTACAATTGTACGTATTTATACGGATATAATATGTAGTAGATAATTCAGATAGTATTTTCATCTTTAAATGTATATATCATGATTAAGCTCAAGCAGCTGGATATAATAGCTATTCTTTTCAATACACATACCTGTTACTTTAATGCAGACATATGTGTCCATCTTTGTGCGGATACATTTGGATTTGTAATTGCATGAGATTTTTCCACATGTCTTATCCCTGTAATCAATCTAAACAGCAACACATTCAAATAAACATTTAAAAAGAGGCCAATGGGCAACCACGTTCACCTGAGCCAATATGGCCCTGTTCTTTTTTATCAGCAGATTTTTCATATTTATTCCTATGTAAAACGTTGATACCCCATTGTGGCCCCACCTACCCCCGGGAGGCATGATCCGAACAAATTTGAATCTACAATACCTGAGAATGTTTCCATATCAATATGGCTAATCATGCCTTTGCTGTTTTTGAGACGATAATTTTAAAAGATTTTCCCTTTATATTCCTGTGTAAAACATTGATCTCTCATTGTGGCCCCACCCTACCCTCGAGGGGTCAAGATTTCAGCAAACTTAAGTCTACATTACCTGAGGATGCTTCCTTGTCAATATAACTAATTCTGGCTTTGCTGTTCTCGAGAAGAAGAGTTTTAAATATTTTCCCTCATAGATCCCTATGTAAAAGTTTGATCCCAAATTGTCCCTCCTACCCCCCCGGGGGGCCATCATGATCTTAACAAACTTGAATTTTCACTACCTGAGGATGCTTCCATATCAATATGACTTATCATAGATCTAATGTTCTTGAGAAGAATTTTTTTCTATATATTCCTATGTAAAACTTTGATCCCCCATTGTGGCCCCACCTATATTGTACCCCCGGAGTTCTGATTTGAACAAATTTGAATCAATACTATGTAATGAAGGTATCACAAAAGTTTCAATTTTTTTGAGTCCAATTGTTTTTTAGAATAAGATTGTTAGATGATGCCACCGAATATTTACTAATTGTAAATTATCCGCTTTGAAAGAGGGCGTGGCCCTTCATTTGAACAAACTTGAATCCCCTTTACCCAAGGATTCTTAGTGGTAAGGTAGGTTGAAATTGGCCCAGTGGTTCTGGAGAAGAAGTCGAAAATGTGAAAAGTTTAGAGACAGACGGACAGACGAACGACAGACAAAATGTGATCAGAAAAGCTCACTTAAGCTATCACTTCAGGTGAACTAAAAAGTCAATAAAAATGATTTACGGTAATATTTCTGCTAATTGAAGGTAATGTTTAATTAAGTGAAAATGAGTTTCAAAATTGCATTGCATTTATAAATATTGTCAACACACGCATGGAATAAACACGAAGTTTATATTGTTATATTATTGTCTATGTACGGAAGCCAATTCAGGACCTGTTTAAAAAAAACAAACAAACTGGAATTCGATATAACGAATTGTCCAGTCTTAAAACGAATTTAGTTCATTAAAAACAATTTTTCGATTTTATTTAAACGAATGTAATCTGTTATAACTTTGTTCAATTCGTTATATCAAATTTCTGCAAATTGTAATAAGGAATTTAATTTATTTCAGCACACTAGCAGTCCTATTAAAGAAAAATCATGTATTTAAAAATGACAACTGATATGTCTTTATTTATCATAAATATTATTAAAGTTTTTATTGTAAGATTTAGAAGTATTTGAAAATTGCAGTTTTCGAACAGACTAAGCGCCTAAGATATGAATATAAGTGATTGAAAATAAAATGACGCTTCAATCCTCGTGTGGATATTATATTTTAAAGATTTAATTTAATTTCTTCATAGTTTTTTTTCCTTAGTAAGTTTCGCATACAAATACCACGATAACCACTAATTTACGAATACCTTAAACGATTCATTATCTCCTAGAAATAACTATATAGTTTTTTTTCAAGAGCTTTTAGTAGATATTTACTAGATTATAAATTATTTTCCTTTTGTAAAAAGTAAGTGCAACATGCATTTATATTCACTTAATAAGGTGTTGCTATGTGAAGTAGAGATACAAATTACACATTTTATCAATATATTAAAGTTGAAAAGACATCTTAAATACTTAAAATATTCGGTATTTCTTTGTATATAAAATTGCCGTCATCAACTAAAGATAAACTCCACTTTTTTTTTCTGACTGTTCAATTCACACAGTAACATCTTGGGGCTGAAATTAATTGACAGACACATGGCAAAGGCCTCACATTTTCTAAAACACATCTGGAACCCTATGTCATTAAGCACTGCGAAAGGAGAAACAGGTAATCTTTTTCCAATCTCCGTATTATCGTTCGGTTTAGTACATCTATTGGTTGCGAAAACGCATTAGAATGAAAGAAATAAAGTAAAAGTTTTTCTTAACTTAGTTTCAGAAGGCATGTTGGAATCTGAACTGAGTTGTGCGTGAGACAAAAACTGCAACTTAACCAAGGATTCTCATGATATTAATACACATTTAACTTTTTTTTTTTCATTTTATATATCGATTTACCTATTGTTTGAAAGAACATATTTTTATGTACTGAATAAAAGATAAGATATATTCATTGTCATTTTTTTTTAAATGTGAAACGATTCTCCATTTCCCTGAACTACGTGATAAATGAATGTAAAAAATCAAAATTTTATGAATCATGGAAATTTGAAAGCAGTATATCCCATCTCTACCGTACTATCCAATTTGATTGGAACCTTGAACATAAAGTAACTTGGATGTGTTATTGTTGAATTGAATTAGGAATTAAATATAAATGCTATTTACATCTCCAGGAGGGGTTCTCTATTCTGTGATACCTGGAAATTATTGTAAGGAAATATTTTTGAGAGCAAGTCATTGACGCTTAAATGGTTCTTCTTTTAATTTTTTTCGTATAATTACGGAAACGCAACTTATCGTCTTTTTTCCCCGACTGGAATTTGTTCAATTCGTCATTAAATGATGCATTGTAGTAAAGACAATGTCCTAGCTTCTGAAATGTATAACAATTGTTTTGGTAATGTTTAAGTCATCTTCATAACTATTCAGATGTCTAACTCACACATCGGCTATTTTGACAAGTATGTATTTTAGTAACAAAAAAAAAAAAAAAAAAAAAAAAAAAAAAAAAAAAAAAAAAAAAAAAAAAAAAAAAAAAAAAAAAGATTTTACATATATTGCTATACACAAATAAAAAAAATATTTTCATTTTTTCTTTACAGAACTAATAATTTCTCTCAGAAAAAATTAATTTACAGAATATCTGATGCGTATGTTACAAATTACAAAATCTTGCATCAGGCTTTAGCATAGTATACCGGGTAATAAAAAAATCTGTTTAAAATAATGATGATATTTTGACAGTAAAAAGTGCTTAAGATAATATAAAAGCAATATTTTATTAGATGTAAATATTCTTTTCTAAGGAAAAGGGGACCTTATATTTTCAAGCAAACACATCGATTTAGTGAAAAAAAAATCAGTTACGTCCAGTGCCTTATTGCCTCATAGAGTATAGTAAGTAGGGGTTCAAGGTTTTTACATTGGACTATATAAAAACAAATTTTTAAAACTTCTGAAAAAAATAGCAAGGTGTGGATTCCTTATTCCAATCTGCAAGCTCCGCAGGAATCTTCCAGTCGTGCCCAAATAATTAGGATTTGGGCAATTCCAAATTTACACGGGAAATTTTACACATCTTACTGCTTCATAAAAGAAATCATGATTTATAAGTACATGTACCATAAATGGTTTTTTGACAGTATGTACAATTAGTTGGAGGATGTAAAAATGTGGAAGATCAAAGTAACTTATTGCGTGAGTGTTCAACTCTTACCTGTCTTGAATGGGACGTAAAACAATAACAACAATCAATCAATCAATCAATTCGTACCTGTATACTTTAATTTCAATTCGCTGCCATGTAAATATACCAGCTGAACTAGAGGGTTCTTATCAATGCAGAAAATTCTAGGGGAAAGGGATCTATTGATCGACCTCAGTTTAAAAGATCAGACAATCCTTTGAGGTGCAAGTACATTGGTACCATAGGAACGACTTTAATAATATGCGAGTATGTTAATCAAAATACACGGATTAGCAGAAATATGAATTATTTTCTAATTATTATAACTGTTGGTTCATGTATAAATCAAACACCACCACCACAACAACAAAAATCTAGATCATATTGATACATGTACGTCTCGTAATTACAAAGAGGAAAAAGATCTTATTTTAATTAGATCGCGTTGAGTAGGTTGTTTTGATATGAAAAAAGCAGAGCATTAATCATATAAGAAAATAATATGAGGGGAGGGGTACTGGCAAATAAGTAGATGTTACAGGGATTTCAACAAACTCGTTCAAAGTAAGCATTTCAAAAATTTTATATGGGTGTTATAATGTCATAGTTTGCAAGCACAATCTGTCATAGTATCATTGGATTATATTACAGCTTACATTTTTTATAACCATTGTTAGGCCATTGTTTTATACGTATTAATTACTCCCTGTATCTGATCAATACATATAGTTAAAGGCGGGTGTGACCGATCGACAGGGAATGCTTACCCCTCGTAAGCATCTGATTCGATCTCTGGAGGTTTCAGGAGTCCGGGTTCTGTTCCTGTTCACAAATTTTTATTGTTTTTGAGAATTTTTAGATCATTCAATTTTATTAGGTATGGAGAGTCTGATTAATATACAAGGGCTAAAGCTGTAGTGTAAAATTGAAGTTACTCTCAATTTTGAAGCTTGATAAGGTATTCACTAAGTACGTATCTGATGATATTTTCCGTTATTGTTAAGATTTGTAGATTGTCCCTCCACCGGTATATAGAATTCTTGTATTGCCCGTGGTGATAATATGCGAAATGTTCAATATATACAATTGAAAAATAGTTCAATATTGATTTTTTATTAAAAACTTCTTTGCACAGTTAATGCTATAGTTCTCTAGATAATTCGAGACCTTCCTTTCTTAAGTGCTACATATTTAGTAAAAACTGACAATTTCGAATTGAACATGTATCAGAATTCATGTTAATCTAAAGAATAAAAATATATTCAATGAACAGCTCAGTAGGAAGAAAATTCATTTTTTTTTTAGGAAGCAAAAAGACAAAAAAGGTCAGCAGAGTGACGTTCTTTATCTTTGTTTCCTAATGTATAGAATATGTTCGTATGTATTTAGAGAAACAGTCATCCCGTGTCCCCTCCCCCTCCCCATTTCCCTCACCTGGTTCCTACGGACGCGGTGAAATATAAATAAACATGTGTTATATACATGTACATGTACCTGTGTAATTTTTGAATGAATAATTCATAATTGTTAACTCCAACTACATGTAATAGTTTCAAATTATACCATATACTGTTTAAGTCAGCTTCTGATAAAAATCAGTCACAAAATCCGCCACAAAAGTAAATATCAGTAATAAGGTATTGTTTAAAAACTTTTATAAATATATATTATTATAACAGTAACTTGATCCGAAGAGTCGTATCACGTCGAGTTGACAGGCGCGGATCATCAGATCAAACGAGACGCGAAGCGTCTCGTTTGATCTGATGATCCGCGCCTGTCAACTCGACGTGATACGACTCTTCGGATCAAGTTACTGTTATAATGATAAATTTATTATATACCCCTTTAAAACTATCAAAATATAATAAAAGGAAACTTTTTGGATCAATTACATATAACTTTTATCCATTAAACAGACCGTTTTGTCAAGGAACTTTTTGATGCGCGAGAATAAAAACGTCATTTATCTGTGTACTACGTCATCAGTTTCAGAGAGGGGTGATATGGATTCAGAAAACCACAGTGTGGTGATCCGGAACGTCGGATCACACCGTCACGTGATTGCATAAATTTAACAGTAAAACTGCGTGACAAACAGTTGGGTATATTTTATGGGATTTGATCACATGATCAACTCGTATTTAAATCCCAATAAAGTTTAAAAATGAAACCTTATTTCTTAAATAAAGTCTTACTAATTCTCCAGCTATGAAGAGAGAGAGAGAGAGAGAGAGAGAGAGAGAGAGAGAGAGAGAGTCATACTCTAAATTTTTATTACTATAAAAAAATTTACACTGACGACAATATTGTGATTGTGTTTATTTATTTTCATCTTTTTACATCTATTTGGTACCGTTACCTTCGTGATAATGTTGTTGTTTGTTTGTTTGATTTTTGTTTAATGTCCCTCTCCTCTCGAGAATTTTTCACTCATATGGAGACGCCACCACTTGCCGGTGGAGGGCTGCAAGTTTAAACCTATACTCGGCACTCAGGGCCATTGAGTAGTGAAGGATCTTTTTGTGCGGTTTATACAGGAAAAGAATTTGTGATAGACTCATTTAAGATAAAAAAGTATGGTAGACTCATTTAAGATAAAGAAATGCCATAGACTCATTTAAGATAAAATAATGTGATAGGCTCATTTAATGGTAAAGAAGAGGTGTAAAGTATAGTTTGAATGAACTAAGGGGATCATTTAAAAGGGATAAGAAATCATATTTTCATTGTTAAGTATTTAAATACCGTTAACTCCACATTTATAAAGCTTTAAATATATTTTCCTTTCCTCGGTTATCTTTCTTTGGATATCTAATTTCAGAGGAAATTTCATTAGTGTGCAGAATTATTCAATGATCTATTGACATATATTTTCCTAATGCTGACTTCAATAAATTATTGATTAAGAAATCATAAGGTGCTCATGAATTATTGCATTGTATGGGAGTTACATATGTGTTACATTTCACTCCTTTTCTATTCAAATTTTTGCTTAATTTGCAGTGACTGATTATCCCCTTCCTTAAGAAACTATACTTTTATCTTTTAAAATTTACTTTTTTCTTCTACTCCCATGAAGTAAATCATATACATTACCAATTTTGATGCACAAGATGCGCATTTCGACAAATTATGTCTATTCAGTGATGCTCATGCCGAAACGTTGGACATCTAAAATATTTAAATAAAAAAAAATTGAAGAGCTGACAAAGGGTTGTCAAAGACTGGAGCCAAATACGTCGAAGGATCAGAGCTATGCATGAGGGTGATAATCCTTAATTTTGAAATAAATTTCTAAATTTTACCAAGGCAATTAAACATATATCCTTATTTTCAAGCTAGTACGTATACCGAAGTACTGGGTTGTAGAGCCCCTCGGGAACCAACAGTCCACCAGCAGAGGCCTCGACCCATGACTGTTTCACTTTTCTTAAGTGGTTTGAAAATAAATCATAATTTTTGAGATGGTATATCACATTTTCTGAATCTAAAGAGTTGTCCCTATTTAGCCTTAAGTGAAAATCTTTTAAAGGAATAGCCTTGACGTGGAAAATGTTGTAAATTTTTTTCATTGATTTTTCACGTACACATGTAGTAATGTAGATGTAAGATCTTTCCTTCTTCGTAAAGAGTCACGCCATGAGTGATGTGATTGATTCTACGATTTACAACATAGGAATTGTAGCTGTATCGTAATTTTTATCTAAAAATGTAACAAATTTACCCCATATATTTTGAAAGAAAAAAAAGTTTATTTCTATCCATTTAAATACTAGTATACAATAATAGGCGAATTCAGGACGCTTCACAGTCTTGTCTTATTTTTTTCCTTATACAAATTAATAAAGAAGAACAAACATTCAATATTTTTTTTTTCATTTATGATAACATGATCATTTTGAGTCTGTATGTGGACTATTCTCCTGTTTGTATGTATTTTCATATATATCAAGTTCGGAACAATTTAACGACTCCCTGTAAATATGAAAATCTTGGAAATATCTTGCGGAAGTTGTACATGTGCCTTCCACTATATCACCTTGCAGGGAAGGACATGAGCTAAATTCAGAATCAACATTACAATCAAGTTCCTCTCTTCGATTAGACCTTTTATTTTTCCTTACCTGGGCGATGATTACCGAAACAAATATTGATATCAGAGTTAAAATAATTGATCCCCCAATGAGAATGCTAGCTTGGAATTTCTCTGGAGAAGAATTAACCGCTCTTGTTGTCTTGTTCCATACAATGATTTTGGTCATAAGAAATGTCAAATGAATTTCTGAAAAAGAACCGATATTTTAATCGCCAAAATAGAATCAATTCCTGTTTTTGAAAATTCTTTATTCATAATTGAAAATAAGAATTTTTCAAATACCTGTACCTGATTGACATCCATTTATATGATTACAAGCTGTCTCGGAACAGTTACACAAAAATTGGCATCTTTCTCCATAGCTAGGAAATCTACATTGATTCGAACAGGTCTTGCCATAATAGCCGACTTTACAACCTATAAAGAATGATATCGAATATGGTATTAAGAATCTACCCCATGAAAAACTTGGTGGTAAAAGAAATGTCAAACAATTCTTTTACTTTTTTCAAAAAGGTTCACTTTATCCATAAAATGACCTTACCTATATACCAATTAATTAACCAAGTCCAAATGTCTCATTTCAAACATCAATATAAAGCAAAGACTTACTGCTTTCATTTTCTATTAGTTTCTTCTGAGAGAGTCCAGGTATTGAAAAACAGGCTTTGTGAAATTGCCTTGTTCTTGAATTTTGAAGAAAATTGGTGTATTTGAGTACATTCAAAGACGTGAATGTTAATCTAACAACAAAGCTTTATGATAAACGTGATGACTTTAACTTTTCAATCGTGAACTTCCCTAACTTATGCAGCAATATACCCTTATCACCTGCATTCGGGATTTATATCTCTCAGTTGATTCGATACGCCAGAGCATGCTCTGCGTATGAACAATTTCTACAACGAGATAAGTTATTGACAAACAAGTTGATGAAATATGAATATTAGCAGTCTCATTTCAAGTCATCATTTCGTAAGTTCTATGGTCGATTCAATGACCTTGTCAGCAAATGACTGACTTTTATCATACTAATTGTTAGGCCATTATTTACACACTGAATTGTCGACGGATTTTTCCGTTATTTCCTGATCATGATAAAGAGCACAGGGCGGGTGTGACCGGTCGGTAGGGGATGCTCACTCCTCCATGGCACCTGATCCCACTTCTGATGTCTTAGAGGTCCGTGCTTGCTCTGCTCCTATTTTGTAATGTTTAATGGACATTTGAGCTCGAATACTGTTCGTTATCTCCACATATTTCATTTAGTAAAGTAATAAAATATGAGCCGACCCCTCGATCCCTACCCCCAAATAATAATAAGAATTGAAAAAAAATAGAAATAAAATATGGATCATAATCATCTGAGACAATTCTTTCATTATATATTTGAAGACTTTGGATCAGATGTTTGGGCCTATGTAAAATATTGAAAAAGAGCTTAGGTTTTGGCCATTTTAAAGAAATTTTCAGGGTTTGGGGATGATAACGCAAATTATGACGTCATAATATAATACATTGACTAGCAAGAAAATTACATCATTTCCAATAGATATGCAGTCACCAAGTGAAATTTAATGTATATTCAGCTGAAACTGAGCAGTTTTGATTTCTCACAGGGCCATAAAAATCCCTTGTTCTTTTAGAAATTAATCAAAGGTTAATTTTGATAAATATTAAAAGCATCTTATCAAAATATATCAAGAGATTAAATCTCAACATTACGTTTCGCAAGCAATAAAGACATATTATCTGCTGCTAAAATTTTTAAGCAGAGCTCTTATAGAGTGTAAAAATGCTATTCTGATCGAAATACATGTACATCATGAATGGATACACATTTTACATAGCATTATGATTTAATCGAAAATGAATAAACAAAAATGTTTATAGATTATACAAGTAAATGTAATTGACCTTCTAAATACCTGCCTGACCTACTTCGACATCCAACTGCTATATCACAAAAGTCTTCTGTACAGTTGCATTCTTTTTGGCATCTTTTCCCATAGTTCGGATATCTGCAGGGATTAGAACAATCGTGGCCGAAAAAACCTCTTTTGCACTCTGATAAAGAAATGTTATTATGATAATAATACTTTAAGAATAAACATTTTTTTAAATATAAAATCGAAATATTAAAAAAAGTAAAATCGAAAGTACCAGTGCAGACTTTTGAATCTTTATTCCAATAGAAGCCGGGGAGACAGCAATTTCTAAAAATTTAAATTTTAGTACCACTGATGCATAATAAAAAGATCAACACCATAAAAAATCAGAATTACAAGCAGCAATTGAAAGAGTTTACCGTGTGCAGTATGAGTCTACAACAGTACCAATATTGTATAAAATAACGAGAATGATGTATAAACCCTCCATTATCGAACTAGGTTTAAATACGGAAGAAAAAAAAATACCTCGTCATTTTATATCGATATAGTGCTATATGTATGGTTATTATGAGAACGAATTCAAGTAATAATATACGTTTTGATCAGAATGCTGAATAGAGTTCGAATTATATGTCAGTAAATCTAGTTATTGTAGTACACTGGTATCGTGTTATGGAAGGAAATGCCTCCAAAACAAGCCGTGTTTTATTTAAACTTCAATATGCCAACAAAGGAATTGACGCAATTAATATATTTGTTTGTTTGTTTGTTGTTTAACGTCCCTCTCGAGAATTTTTCACTCATATGGAGACGCCACCCCTTGCCGGTGGAGAGCTGCAAATTTTGACATACACTCGGCACTCAACGCCATTGAGCAGTGAGGGACCTTTTTCGTTCCAGCATCTACTGCGACACAAGACTTCGGTTATACGATCTCATCCAAAGGACCGGTCTCCAAGTCCCACAATGGGATTCGAACCCGCGACGTAAGGATCAGCTTCTTACACCGCGACTCTAGAGCAGACGCTCTACCACTGCGGCACGCGGGCGACTGCAGTTAATATAAGTAATACTCTTAATCACAATAGGGTCCAGTCTTGTATTCCACCATATTTCAAGTTGAAGACTACACCTTGTATTTCCTACATATATACATTGACTATTGCTTCCAAACTTTTTAATTACAAGAAAACTATACGAAACCTGGATATCAAATATCTGAAACATAATCCTCCCTCGTGTTCATGTTCTTTTTCACCCTACAACTTTAGTCCTGCTGGACACCTCATTACTGCTAACGTAAATACAGTAAATAATGAATACCTTAAATCACAGATTATAAAGGGACCGAAATTTAGGGAACCCCGATCTTTCGACTGGCATCATAATTTCCTAAATATTATGAATTCTGTGGAAGATAACTCCAGGCGATGGGCCAGACATGAAAAAGAAGACCTTGACACTTTGTCAGAACGGATTAAATGTATCAGATGTATGTTAAAATTCTCGCATTAATTATAAGCGATCGAGGGGCAATATGAAAATCATCTTTACTTCTGTGTTCAATAATTCAGAAATGAAAATTAGATAGATTACACGATCAGTATGTACTGGTTCCAGCTGACAAAGCAAGTAAGAACATTGTCTTTGTTTGTAATGCTCATTATTTTAATTGTATTTTAGAGGGACTTGGATTTAATTCTACATGTGGTAATCCAACTTATACCAATGATTAGATGCTTGTATCCAAATTGATGTGCATTCCATACTAATAAACATGCATAAGATTTGGCAAAACATTTCGGTATATCAAAGAAGTAACATGTGCTTGGGTGATACATGATGTTACGTGTATGTAAGTAAGTGGTAAACATAGTGGTACATAATGGGGTAATAACATCAAATGCCAGATTTCAAGATGTTGATTCTGAAATATGTTTTTCGAGAAAGCCCAATTGCAAGGTTCGATCGCAAAGCATATAAAAAGCTGGTGTAGTCTTGAAATACGCTGTTGTGTTCTACATCGTTATTACTTAGAAACACGATACTTGTTTATATATTGCCTATATATAGAATTAAAAATTTATAACATTTTTTTCATGGCTAACTCTTTAACTTAGATTAATTGCAAATAAAATATTTTAAATGCAAAGTTGAAAGAAGAAAAACCGTTTCAATAAGATGCAATTTTTGTAGACAAAAGTAGACGCCTCTTACATCCTTAATTATATCCCTTGGCAATTTGCATGACCTTAGTTGCTTAAACTTTTATCAAAATAAAATATAAATGTCATCACATGCAAAATATTTAATTTGTAAATACAAAAGTCGATCGGCACAAAATTCAAATTTATAATTTGATTTAGGATATGTCATTGCGATATTGAATTTTGTATATGACCTCTATGCAGCAGTACACATTATATGCATTTATCATGTGACTGTCAAATAAGGTGACCAAAACAAAAACCAATATAGAGTTTGGTATACTGTGTAAGCCATGTGATAATATAATAGTTTTACAAAAATAAATTAAGTTAAAAAGGTATTTATTTGTTAACGTCTATATTCCGTTGATTTCTTTATAGTTCGCCTTAACAGTGATGCATCTACTCTTTAGTCATTCTCTATCATTTGCATTAAAATGACTTTTTAAATTCAATGATTTTTTTTACCTTGCAAAATCATCAAAGCACAATCCTGAAAAAAAACAAGATGTGTTTGTGAAACAGTGATGCCCCAGTATGGCGGTCCATGGATAAGGCTAAAGTTTCTCAAATGCGAAAAAACTCCAAGGAAGGGATAATTATATATAACGAGATAAAAAATGTTGGTACCAAAAGAAATGTCTTGTCACCCCCCCCCCCCTTAAAAAATTGTGAAATATGAAAGCCCTAGCACCAACTGTTCAAAAGTAATGGCTAAGGTTAGAGTTTTGCTAAAGTAGGTCAAACTCCAAAGCCAAGGCAAAGGGTGAAAATAAATGGTGCCCAAGGGAAGGTCTTGTTACAAGGAATATACATGTGAAATATGAAAGACCTAGCTCCAATTATTCAAAAGTTATGGCCAAGGTTAAAGTTTTTCAAAAGTAGGCCAAACTCCATGGATAGTTGTTTTTTGTTGATTTCCGGCTCGTGACTATTGATGGATTTTTGATCGATTTTCCAACTTATATAGATATTTGACAATGCTTCACGGAAGCTGTGCATTGCGCTATCTTGTCCCCAAAGGATATACATGGGCTAAATTCAGAATCAAATTTATATTCTAGTTCCGTTTTGTTTTCCTTCCTTAGGTTTTGGATTTCTCCAGAGAGATACATGTATTATCAATCTTAATTATGAGCACAAGATTTCAACCTTCTACTAATATGATACCACGATTATCTCTCTTTCTTTCTTTTAGGTTATTCTAAGTTGTGTTGTGCAGATATGAGATACGATTAATTTTTGATAGTAAAAAAAGGAAAGAAATCTAAGGCATGGTTAATGTATTTCGTCAATTAATTTACCATGAACGAGTTTGAGTTATACCCAAAATATGATAATATTTTAATGCAAAAAGATCAGGCAATAATTTACGCGTGTTAAATTGCAGGATTTTTGTTGCAAAAAAAACTATTATTAAAAGTATTTTACATAAAATCTGATCATATTTATTGCCATGATTACATCTTGTAAAATAAAGTTGAAAGTGATTAACCTAAGTGTTACAATTTAAGTGCAAAAAAAGTCAACTTGATTATACCGTTGCCTAGTAAGATGCACACTGAACCCCAACTTTCTTTACCTTTTTGAGTCCTGCTATATGAGTAGTTATCTAAAATATACTTCTCAATAATCCTTTCAGGAGTGACATACGGTAAGGTTCTATAAGTGAATCAGCTTCCTTTATTTAATACATAATAGATAATATTTTAAATATCATATACCAATTTTCAATTTTGGGGGCACAGTACCACCTTCTTACACAAGGCATTGTAATATTGTGTAGATATACAAGATCATCTACTATATCAGAATTTGGACAGGATGAGGTTCGTCTGAGTCTTATATTTTATTTAAAACATTGCTCTTTTAAAACGGATATATTTTAGATAGTTTAGATTGCACATTGGTACACACAAATATATTTATGATTGATTGATTGATTGTATATTGTTTTACGTCCCATTCGAGAATTTTTCACTCATATAGAGACGTCACCATATACCGGTAAAGGGCTTCAAATTTTGACCTTTACTCGGCACTCAAGGCCATTGAGCAGTGAGGGATCTTTAATCGTGTCAACGCCGGCCGTGACACGGGGCCTAGGTTTTTAAGGTCTCATCCGAAGGACCCGCAACTTTCACTTCAAAGTGCCGAGCGCCTGGCGAAAGAACACTTGCTACCCATTTTTTATCGACTTAGGTCAATTTTAAAAAAGGTCATTGTCTGCATCATTTCAAAATTTGGTTTGTTTCTTGTTTCTTTTTTAAATTCATTGACAAACATTGAATAACTATACAAATGAACCCTATTTATATTTAAAACATTGCTGTGGCGTCATTGAATTGTCTTGAATTAAGTACTTAATTTTTTAGAATGTACTGCAAATAGTCCAATTTTGTTGAGAAGAGACCAATATTAAAAGTAATATTGGACTGAAAGTAAGAGCCAGAGAAAAAAAACCCCCAAAAACTAAATTGTTTGAAAATAATATTACATATTTATTTTTTCTAATTTTCAATATTTGAAACACTCCAGAAAAAATTACATATTTGGTCCTTCATGAGTACACATCTCTTTCGAAATCATATAGATAGTTATAAATCCATGCCACTATCGATCAATTTAAAGACACTTGAGTCGCAAGCTCACTGTTACATCCCTAGCAATGATTTTTATTTTTTTGACCGATCCAAAAGAAACACTTTCATTACACTTCACTTTCCTTGGCTCTGATGTAGACGTTGTAGACGATTTCTGAATTAAATCACTTACAACCGGTAATTGTTCCTCAGATGTACGCTTGTATTCACGAATCGCGGAAGACCAGTGTTCAGTTTTTTTCCACTGTAAGTTGTTCGTCAACACCGGCAGCATATAGGCGTGTGGCAGCAATACCCATCAAAACCTGCTTCTTTGAACATTCTGGTCACAGTCTGTTGTAGGAATATTACGCCTACCGGGATGCTGTCGTACCATACATTCTCCCTAGGCGATTTTTTTTGTCTAAGATACAATGCATCACATTTTCCATTGTTGGGGCTACAAAACATTTTTTTTAAATCTACAAAAAGCAAATTAAAAAGAAACAAAAACAAATAAATCAAACATTTTTCAACATATTAAGTAGAATTTGTACAAAAATTGATTAGATAACTTACCGTAAACTCATGTACTTTTCAAAAATCTCTCAAGCTGGTAAGATCTTCGTAGGCTCTTGTAACTTTAGGTCCAACCTTTTGGTGATTAAGACCTTCTGAGTTGTCTGCATGTCGTTATTTTAAGTCCGACGCTTTGTTTAGATGGGTTTTTTTATTTTGAAACTTTTGAAACGTGCCGCATTGTTTGGAACTCTTTGTCCTCCAGAAAACTGACGAATCGTTCACTTGATCTCAGATGATGTTGTATCGAGATAATTATTTTGTTAATTGTATTCGGGTACGTTCTTTTCCTGCCTTATTTCTGACTATAAGTATGAAACATTTCAGTGCTGAATTTATCACTTATTGTAGGTTAATCTTTGTACAAAGTTTCATTAATCTATGACACCGGGTTTCTACAAAACTTCGCTTGTCTACTGAGTTTTGGGACAACCCTATTTCATATATATATATCGAAAATGTGGATAAGTAAATAAACAAAAAATATTTCAATTAATAAATACAGAATGCAAATTAAATAAAATCTTAAACAGTTCAATGTCTAAATAGCCAACATGACTGAAAGCGCTACCATTAAAAATTTTAAAGTTCATGCGTGGGACAGGATTTTTTATATTTTCAGAAGCCTAAGTAAAAATATAAAAAAAAAATCCTGTCTCTCGAGTGAAGTAAATGTCATATCCAACTGCAAAATATCGAATTTTCTGTTGATTACATTTTCTTTGATTTTCTTTTGGCCTTTTTCTTTTCGTAACACTGTGTCATAGGCTGTGAGTCATAGTTGAACAGTTGAGACTTCATAGCTTAGCAGCTGTGAGATTGAAACAGTGTAAACAGTGGATTTCATCAACATATTTGGAGAAAATTTAAGAAATAAAGTTTGCGTTTTCGTGAATGTTAGAGGATAACCTCATCGGTCTATAAATGTTGTTTGAAATATAAAAGCCAAGGCTTTAATATTTCAAACAACATTTGGAGACCGATGAGGTTACCCTGCATCATTCATAAGAAGAACTTTATTTCTAATCTATTAACAGATCTAAAATACTTTGATCGTTTCCTTTATAGAGAAACGAGTTAGTTCACAATGTCGCGATTAGGGTGTTCCATTTCACACCAGAGGGTCAATTTGTTTATTTATTTGCGCATCAATTGATACGGTCATGAAGTCAAAAGCTGACTGACGCTTTTCATACCAATTGTTAGGCCATTATTTACACACTGCATCGTCGACAGATTTTTTCGTTATTTCCCGATCATGACAAGGAGCACAAGACGGGTGTGATAGGTCAGCAGGGGATGCTCACTCCTCCATGGCACCTGATCCCACCTCTGATGTTTTAGAGGTCCTTGTTTGCTCTGCTCCAAAACTTGTATTGCTTAATGGACTTTTGAGCTTGAATACTGTCGTTATTTTCATAAATTTCATGCAGACGATTTTAGCTTTCGTTGGATTAAAAGTAACCTTTAATTTTTTATAAATTTGTTTGTAACATATATTGATTAACTTATATGAATGTAGAATAACAAAAGCAGCTGTATATTATATTGATTTATTAGTAAATTAAAAGTATTTTATTGTTTTATTAGTAAAATTACGGAGTATAAATGTTGTGGGGAGGTCCGTGGAAAAGCCGAATTCAGCTACAAGATTAGCTGTACAGGTAGCTGCAGAACTGTAGCGTTATGGTTTTATATTTAGTTTTTGATCATAACGATACAGATCCCGTAATGTATAAATAAAGTGCAATTTACGGCGCAAGATTTTCTGCGCACTTTGGGGATGTATTTCGCCACTTTCCAGCATTGGTCAATCAACGATCTTTCAACCCATTATTGTAGACATAATTTTTAACCAACCTGTATATTTTATCCATCTCCTAACTGTTTATAGTCGTCTCTACAGACCAATAAACTCGTTATGCCATCCGACAACAAATTCACAACAAGCGAATTTATTGGTCTGTAGAGACTTAATAATGTAATTTTCCATAAAAAAATAAGACTATCTCTCCTTTAAAATGATTTCAAATTGAACGTATTTTAAATGTAAAGTCAAGCGGATTGATACGTTTTTGACGTAAGTCATTGTGACGAAGGCAACTCAGGTTATACGATATATTATAATTTTTTTATCCAATCAAATGACGCGTTACAACCAAAATTAAATTACATATATATGCTACAGTGTTAATTTCTGTTTAAACAGCGTGTCAGTGCCCATCATACCCTAAATTTCTTTCCTGAGTGAAAAGTATCATAATCACTGTTGAGTACTGCAAACGTGAACCTGCTTTCAATTCGGATCTTACCCCGTCTACTGAGTTTCAAGTTTCTTTATTTCCTTAAGCCGTCGCCAGCGTGGCGCTATGGTTAGAGCGTTCGCTTTAGAGTCGCGGAGTAATTATGGAGTTGATCCTTGCGTTCGAATCCTTTTGTGGGACGTGGAGACCGGTCCTTCAGGTGAGAGCGTATAAACCGAGGTCCGGTGCTGACAGACAAAGATCCTACACTGCTCAATGGTCCTCAGTGCCGAGTATAGTCAAAATTTGCAACTCTCCACCGGCAAGTGGTGGCCTCTCCATATGAGTTAAAATTCTCGAGAGGGACGTTAAACAAGAAACAAATAAACAAAATGAAAAATTTCCTTAAACAACCTCGTCAGAAATCTGTCAGTTAAATAAAATTTTCAATTAGAAAATGGAGACTGCAACACATGACTTGAGAAGTTATTTATGCCTTTGATACATCATGTATGCTCCATTTTTCAATTGAAATAAAATTCATAATGTCTGGTTAAAAATAAACAGATCATTACTGATGTCTTTCTTAATTACATGTGCATAAATAAAGACTTTATTTCAGAAAAAAAAAACTCTACATGTATCTATCTGGAATATCAATGCCATGTGTATTTGAATACGATTAAGCGGTTAATCGGTTTGAACGTCTTGTGGTTAACCGATTGGCAATTCTGTAATCAATTGTGATCCCTAATATATTTATAATAATAGGATTTTGAACTTGATTATCGATTGGTATCTTCACATTTTCCTGCACATTTAAAAGCCACATAAGTTACAATAACTTTCTATTACTTCCTTCAAATATACATATGTGTATAATTATTAAGAACGGGATGAACACTTGAAATAAATTTCAAAATACCATTAGCGCCACAATCTAAGTCCATGGATCTTGGACTTTTTGGAAAACTTTTATTTTTTCTTGAAATTTCAACATTTTTTCAAGTTTATTCTAGTGCTTGCCAAGGGTAAGTAGATTTTCAATATATTTTTATTAGAACATACTTATCTGTCAATAAAAAGTTTTTCTTTGGTTTCAGGTTCTTTTTCTTTTGTATCCCTTCGAAATTTGATTGTTTGTATGTTGTATTACGTCCTATTCGAGAAGTTTTTACTCATATAAAGATATCACCATACATCGGTGAATGGCTTGAAATTAAGACACTAAGCCATTAAGCAGTGGGGGTTCTTTATCGTGCAAACGCCTACCGTGACATGGGCCTCTGTTTTTAAGGTCTCATCCGAAGGACCCACAATTTTCATTTCAAAGTGCCGAACACATGGCGAAGGAACAGTTGCTGCCTTTTTTTTTTATCGACTTAGGCAAGTTGCGGCCGTGATCTGAACACACGACATTCCGATCACAAAGCGAGCGCTCTACCGACTAAGGTACCTTGACGAAAATTTGTTAAAAAAAAAAAGAAGAAGGAAAAACAGTAAATCGATACTTTTATTCTTAGCACATTTTCTAATGTATTCACTGACGAGGGCTTACTGGTCTTTTATTTCTCTAATTTGCCGTCGGTGTACGGTCATTCTATGTCTCCTTGAGAAAAAAATATTAACATAGTAGAACGGGGATCATTTCAAAGTTTGGACCATTTTTTTATTTGTTTCACACGCAAATATTTGCTAACTACGAAATTAACAAAAGTTTGAAAACTTAAAAAAACAATAAAGGGTAAAATGTTCAATTTTACATGAAATAAATAAGCCATTCTTCATTTAAAAATGAAAGGAAAATTAGGGTAGCCTCAATTATAGTGAAAAAGGGACATTTTAAAAAAAAAGCAAAAAACAGGACTACAACCTTTATATAAAGTACATGTACCTACATGTAATACGAAGGTTGTTCGCAGATTATTGAAACTTTACTTTTACTCCATAATGGAAAGAGAGAAATTCATTAAAATTCATCAACATTTAATCAAGAACAAAGAAAACAAATGTGTTAAATTTCTAGTTTATAGGATAATTAGATAAGTCCTGGTGAAATTAAAAGCTTGCATTGATCTGGAATAGCATCGCCAGGTCATTTTAACGTGCTTTACCCTCACGATCAGAAAGCGTTAACTCTTCTCTTATTGCCATCAATTAGATAAATTGCTAGAGATCAAACTGTCTATTTTTTTTCTTACAAGATTCTTTAGAAAATTAAAATATATGATAAGATGTGTATTATTGCTACACCAATGTAAAATTTCATGAAGTGTCGTATACAGTTTGACTAGCAACATGCAGTACCGACTTTTGCACAGCAGGTTAACATTATTTAGACCGTTAAGATGTTTGTCCGGTGCCTTTGTTTTCACTCTGGTTGAATGATTCTTTGATAATCTTTTGAGATCGATCACTGTTTTTATGTTCACCTTTTTTGTGAGAGAAAAAAATTACCAATGAAAAAAAAAATCCCTAGACATGTTTCTTCGCACTCTGTTATTATTTTAGCAGGTCTTTTAGTCTGAACAGGCGTTCACATCAGTCCTACACAAAATTTTAGGTATGCTTTCTGCTCCTCCTTGACGTCAAAATTTATTTTGACGTCAATACGTCATGATTTTATTCATTGATAGTGTTTGTTAATTTTTTCTGTCAATTTTCACCAAGAGATGTTTGTAAGGTAGGAGAACAAGAGGCCCAGGGGTCACATCGCTCACCTGAGCACTCTGGCTAGGAAAAAGCAGAAATCAATTGAGTCTTGAAAAGTTTTGATATAAAAGTGGTTCGGGGGGGGGGGGTAATTTGAACTTGAATCTATACTTCAAAGGGATGCTTTTGAATTAATATGACAAATAATGGCTATGCTGTTCTTAGGAAGACAATTTTTATTGATATATCATTTGTATTCCTTTGTATAACTATGATCCCCTGTTATGGCCCCTCTATTCTCCTGGGGGGGGGGGGGTGTCATGATTTGAACAAAATTTGAATCTACATTACCTGAGGATGCTTGCATTTAAATATGACTAATTATTGCTTTGCTGTTCTTCAGAAGAAGATTTTAAAAGGCTTGCTTTTTCCTATGTATTCCTATGTAAAACTGTGATCGCCCATTGTGGCCCCACCCTACCCCTGGGGGGTCATGATTTAAACAAACTTGAATCTACACTTCCTGAGGATGCACCCATAAAAAAAAAATCATGGCTTTGCTGTTCTTGAGAAAAAGATTTTTACAAATTTTTCCTATGTATTCTATGTAAAACTTTGATCACCCATTGTGGCTCCACCTTACCCCCGGGGGTCATGATTGGAACAAACTTGAACCTGCACTACTTGAGGATGCTTCCATGTAAATATGACCAATCATGGCTTTGCTGTTCTTGTGAAAAGATTTTTACAGATTTTTCCTATGTATTCTTATTTAAAACTGGGACACCCCCGGGGGTCATGATTGGAACAAACTTGAATCTACACTACCTGAGGATGCTTCCATATAAATATGACCAATCATGGCTTTGCTGTTCTTGAGAAGAAGATTTTTAAAGAGTTTTCCTATATATTCCTATGTAAAACTTTGATCGCCCATTGTGGCCCCACCCTACCCCCGGGGGTCATGATTTGAATAAACTTGAATCTACACTATCTGAGGATGCTTCCATATAAATATGGCCAATCATGGCTTTGCTGTTCTTGAGAAGAAGATTTTTAAAGAGTTTTCCTATATATTCCTATGTAAAACTTTGATCGCCCATTGTGGCCCCACCCTACCCCCGGGGGTCATGATTGGAACAAACTTGAATCTACACTACCTGAGGATGCTTCCATATAAATATGACCAATCATGGCTTTGCTGTTCTTGAGAAGAAGATTTTTAAAGAATTTTCCTATATATTCCTATGTAAAAATTTGATCGCCCATTGTGGCCCCACCCTACCCCCAGGGGTCATGATTTGGACAAACTTGAATCTACACTACCTGAGGATGCTTCCATATAAGTTTCATATTTTCAAGCACAGTGGTTCTTGAGAAGAAGATTTTTAAATGATGCCATTAATTTTTCATGAATTCATGATTATCTCCCCTTGGAAGAAGGCGTGGCCCTTCATTTGAACAAACTTGAATCCCCTTCACCCAAAGATGCTCTGTGCCAAGTTTGGTTGAAATTGGCCCAGTAGTTCTGGAGAAGAAGATGAAATTGTGAAAAGTTTACAACGACAACAACGCCGACGACGACGACGACGACAGACAACGGACAAATTTTGATCAGAAAAGCTCACTTGAGCCTTCGGCTCAGGTGAGCTAAAAAACACTATTTTTCAAAAATTTCCGATAAGCCTTTGTAAGTCGCAGAAAGTTAAAATATCACAATTTTAAAATTTGCGACATTAAATGCATTCCGCATTGCAAAATACTTGATTTTCCTTTTTGATTTTTTAAAAACAAATCTTTAATACACAACTTGTAAAGAGGGGGGCATTACATGTATAATAGGCTAAGAAGTAGATTTGTGAATTTTTTTAATGTGTAAGAAACGAAACTGATTTATTTCTTCTTGGTTGTATGCATTTAATTAAATGATCCTAGTCCGTCGGGTGGGACTTTAAATGGTGCTCCGTGTCAAGGATTGCAACTCCCTTGTCACGCTAAAGATCGTTTTTCTGGTTTTCGAAAAAGGGTAGGCTCATTGGGGGCTGCCAGAGAAACTCTAAAACTTTCAAAACCGTTCCTACAATATCTAAATTCATACTGCCGAAATAAGGCTGAAATATTGCCGACTCGGCGTAAAACAACAATAATCCATCGTAAGATAAAAATATTTCAAGCTACTGCATATACATGTATGTTTCAGTCATCAACAAAGAGGGTAAATAAACATTTTGGAAGAGAATATTATCAACATTTAAATGTTCTCAATATAAATTATGTTAAAAAGTAGTTATCAATTAAAGCATATATTTATTAAAACATATTACTTGATAGAAATGCAAGAATAGGTATGATGTTTTTACATGCGAAATCCCAACTTATGCAAGAATTGCGAGATATTTTTTCGCATTAAACTGTGCGATGTGACGGAAATCGGGGTACCGTGCCGCGTTTGAAACAATGCTGCTTGAAAAGGTAGAACATGTCAAGTAGATAGGGCCTTAAGGACAGATGAAACAAAGAAAAAAATGGATGCATGGACTGGTATAAATTTTGGACCTATATAGGTTATAAACAATACAAATAAATTTTTTTTAAAATATTAACAAATTGTAAACTTTCTATGATATTCAGAATCTACCTTTCGCAGTAAATTAATGCAATAAAAAACTAGAGGTACTTAGAGCACTGAGCTCATAAAATGATACCTCCCGCTCCAAGATGAGTATAATGGGAAAATCCATTTTTTATTATGGGAAAGCCCAAATATCTGCCCGATCAAAATATAATGAATGAAGTGCACTTGTTAATGACACTGTGTAATAAAGATTCTGTGAAAGTTTCATTTAATTCTATTCAGTAGTATAGGAGGAGTTGCTAATAAGAAT